>NW_022984785.1:0-81628 GCF_010094145.1 Didymella exigua CBS 183.55
TAGCTCTCTGTGTGGTGGTCTACAGCTGCAGCAAAGGCAGTAGTGATGGTGTTCCACAACTGGGTGATTTTTTGAGTTTCGGTGATGTGGCGTTGAACGGCATCATAAGCTCTGGGTTTGGGAGCGCCCCCACCGGGGATCTGGCTGCTTAGAGGAGGGGCCTGATGGTGCAGGTGCCTCTGGAGCCGGATTGAAGCGCGTGTATTAAGCTGTTGCGGGGACTCAGGGTCTGGAGACCTCGTGTGCTGGGAGGTTGGAGACTCTGCCATCCTGACAAGCTCCTCCGCGGGTCGCGCGAGGGGCGAGGCGGACGTAGGAGATACTCCCGGGGTGCCCGCGATAACTTAGATCAGTTGCTGTGGTTTTTAGGGCCCCAGTGAAGGTTACCCAAAAATCGAAAGATTGGTGTTCGGTGGCTAAGATCTGATCACTGTACGCGCGCTTCAATGGCGAGAAACAGGCAACGTCAAGTAGCTGCAGGAGGTGTGACGAGTGTAGAGGCATATAGAGGGCAATAATCTTCTTCTCCTTGCAGCAATCCTAGAAATCTATTAAGCAATAGCTCTTGTGGCTGTTAATAATTAGCAGCCTATACGCTCCTACAGGCCTCACATGTGTATTAAAGTAATTAAGCCAGGCAAGTGCTAGATTGTTATTTGTCTAGCCTGTTAGGCTTACTTAAATAACCTAATTACGTAGGAGGTCCTTAGTAAACTAGTTAGAGATAAGAACCTTGCTAGCAAAGATAAGGAAGGGTAGGATAACACGCCCTGTTGCGCTAACACCCTGTATTAACATAGTCTACTTATAATTACTAGGCTAAAGCTTCTTTGCTTTCCTAGGTTTCTCTATGCCTATTATAATAAGTTATAAAGATATCTTGCCTATTAGGAAGCTAGACTTGTTAAAGTTGTACATGTTGTTGTCTATAATACCATACTTTGCCTTTATATTCTAAACTAGTGTAAACTAGGGCTTAATAATCGCTGGGTCTTCGCAGAGAGCTTGCTGGTGATTGTATGGACGAGTCTAGCGCGTGCGCAGCTTAGGTGTACGCTTAATAAACCTGTCAACCTAGCATTTACTAACAGGCTCACCGCCACGGTCGCGCAGCAGTCTATCAGCCATATCTTGTACGTGTAGCTTTAAGGGCGGTACTCTATGTAGGTTCTTGTCAAGTATACGCTGTAGAATTACCTCCTCTTCTAGCTTCATCAGGCGCTTTAATCTAGGCTCGCAGTTGCGTCTAGAGGGCTTCCTGTCACGTTGTTGTTGTATTGTCCTACAAGGAACACTGTAGACTGCCTCAGCACGTCGCAGGCTTGTAATCTAGTCGCATTTAATGTTAGAGAGGGCAAGCTGCACGTCAGCTTCAGTATAGGGCTTGTGAGGTTGTGGTTGTTAAGACATTACGCGTTGAGTGTCGCGCATGCGCTTTGCTGGTGTTCGTGGGGCGCTCACTGAGGTGGGGCGCTCACTGATAAAACAGGTTACGTAAAATTTTGTAATTTTTAAATATTTAATGCTAGTACTAGCACTAAGGGTAGCTATGTAACAACGTTGCAATGTTATTTTAAGTTTATTAAATATAGGCACTTAGCGTTTTAGCTGTTAGCAATGTTGGCGCAAAATTAGGGCTATTAGGCGCAAATTAGGGCCGTTGGGGCCGTTGAACGGCCGTTGCAAGACCATGCCACAACTGTCAGCAACGGCCGGTCTAGGCCGGATTTCGAAAAACTTTTCCCGATGTAGCAGCGCTGCAGATACTGCGAAATTGGCTAGCATAGAAGGCCTAGATAGCAAGGATAACTCTGCCTTCTCTAGTAGTATTCTAAAGTTGTTGTTGTTAAGGCATGTTGTGTTAGGGTAAAAGGTGGTCGTGCCAAGAGAAAGTGGCCGGTTCGGTGATATGGCCGGCTCGGTGATAATCTACGTTAGGTGTAGAGAATATGTCCTAGTGTTCTTATTATCCTAGCACTCATATATGCCTCGTAGCGGATTCACACCTATTCCAGATATCTCTCTTCTTGCCTACGTCGTTACACAGCCTAGTTAGTTCCTTCTCCCACGCACATGTAGATAAGCGCTCTTCTGTAGTACTAAAATACACAAGATCGCCCACCACATTCATCATATCGTCTTAGTACTACCAATACAGGATCTTCTTGGCAATGTGGCTCTTCACAAGAATGCAGCTTTTGCCAGGATATAAGGCGCCGAGGGCAACGCTGACCAAGCTCCAGCAAATTGTGCACCGTTGGCGTGAATAGAGCAAGCAACGCCTGACTAGAAAATCTAGCTGACGGGACGGAGACTCAACCTGGCGCCGTTTGCCTTGAGGACAGTGGTTCGAAGGTGAAGACAAAAGGTATATAGTTTACAGAGATGGAGAGATCGCACATCTTGATGTCGTCTTGGTCTGAGCTGGACAACTAGAAGTCCACGTTGTTATACGAAAAACATTATACATCGTACACAACCGCAATGCGCCCAGCAAAGTGATACGGGCTAAGAAGTCAAAAATTTGCGCGTGACAATGTTTTGTATTTGATCGGATCTGAATATTTTCAAGAAAGCTTGATCTGACAGTTATCAGGGGTCGTTTAGTGCGCAAATCTGAAGTCCAGACGCTTGTTGCCCTTCTCCTTTGTGGTAGCCAGATATGTCTTCTTATCTTCCAATGACATGGAGCGCCAGATCGCCTCCCTCCTCTTGTTGACTGTCACATAGAACATCTTTGCTCCAATAAACAGCGCAAAGTTGTACGCACATATCGCAATCAGCACCTTGTTGCCCCTACGGTACAACGGCTTGTCGTTTTCGCGATATATGTTCTGTGAAATGATACTGCCGGCCTGCACCGTCATGTTGTATATCGCCGAAGCTACAGTACGGGTTCGCACCGTGCCAGCATTGCGTGACGTGATGGCGACGAGGATGGCGTGTACGTATGGGTGCCCGACAATCATGATAGCCAAAACCCAGCGAGCCCATGGCGAGGTACTCGGAGAGATACATTCTAGGGCGATGAGTAGTGGAAGAGCCCAGATCTGAGAGACAAGACCGACAAGGAAGCGATCGTTGACTTTCTCGGACACCCAGGTCCAGAATAGAAGTTGAACGATAAAGAGCACATAAGCTGGAATCTGTGAAGCGTTAGTATGCCGACGAATGACGTGCGACAGAACTACTCACTGTGAGCAGATTGGTGTCGAAGGTTCCGAAGCCGAGAGATCGCAGCTGGAGAGTGAGGTATGATGAGACTGGGTTGAAGGGAATGGTCCAAGAGAGGCCGATCAGATAGATCGGCCACATATGGTAGTCCTTGAGACATTCCCAGAACATCGAAAACGAAAGGCCTTGGCGGTTGTGCATATCGCCCTTCGAGGGATCATCGCGAAGAATACGGTTGACCATGATCTTCTCTTCGCGCTCATCAAACCAGCCCTTCTCGCCTCTAAAGGGGTTGATCTTGCTCGTAGTTGCAGACTGTGTTGGTGATGGCGGCAGGTAAAACCAAGCAGCGATACCAATGAAACCAGTGAGCATGCCCTCTAAAGCGAACAGCCACCTCCAGCCCTCCATACCGTTGCGTCCACCTAGACGCAAAATACCAAAGGCTAGGAATGCGGAAATGATCTGTGTAGATTGATAAGACACCCAGAACCAGCTGAGGCGAGCGGGCAGCTCGAGACCGGTGTAGAAATAGCTCATATAGAGGATGTTGTCCGGAATGAAGCCACCTTCGATGAGTCCGAGCAGCGCACGGCAGGCGTAGAAGGAACTCTTACCGGTCAAAAAGGCTTGCATACTAGCTACTAAACTCCAGGACACCATCTGTATCGGAATCCAATTATCTGGCCCAATCTTCTTGCTTATGAGCTGAGACGGCAGCTCAGCGCACAGAAAGCAGATGAAGAAAATTGTTTGGCCTAAATTATATTCATTGGTGTTCATACCAAGATCGTTGAGGAGATTGTCCGAGAGCGCCTGGCTGATGTTGCCTCTGTCTAGCTGGAGCGCAAAGAACATGAGACATACAAAAGTACATATCCTTTTGTCAATCTGCAGACATTAGTAGCCTCCCGGTATCAATGAGGACAACTCTCATACCTTCCTGATGATCCTCTTCTCTTCCTCGGGTTCCCATTCGAAATCGGGGTCATATCGATGAAGACCCTCATAGGTGTCGATGGGACGGTAGTAACTGTCCTTCAAACCACTAGCGACCCAAGTCGCTCCCTTCTTACAGACACTGACGTGTTCAAGGCTCGTCTGACTCGAGCTGGCACTCGAAGTATCACTCTTCAGATCCCCAGCTTCCGGAAGACCAGTGGTGTTGGGCGCGTTACTGGCCATGGCGTGCCAATGCTCGAGGTTTCTTGGAAGGTCTTGGGAACCTCCTGGATGGGGGATTTCACTTCAGTATAAATGGATCGGAACGCATCCATTTTAAGAGAAGCGATGAGTTTTTTTCCATCCTGGCAAAGGTACGTCGTCAAAATGGCAACCCAACATGAACCTATTCATCTCTAGTGTGACAGCCCTAATGTGGACCATCCGTAAGCACGTACGGGCGCAGTCCCACATTCCGCATTTTTGGCAGCGCTCCTCGGGGATAGATGGGACAACTATGTCTCAATAGCCAACATATCGCACATCAGCTCCTAGTGTTAGCCTTCTGCACCGACTCTTGCCAATAAAAGGCCTAGGAAGTTTGTCAGCTATACGTAGCATTTGTGTTCCAGATTGTGTGATTCGCGGTCGGTAAAGTACCGGTGTCGTCGAAAATGGGTCAACGTAAAGCGGGTTGTGATTGATTCGTCGCGTGGTGGTTTGATTGGGCATTGCGTCATTGGCCGGGTACGTAGCGACATCAGCCGCGAACATTGGACCCGCGATGGTGCCATTAACATTCCTTCGGCTCGAGGGTTCTTCTGGTGCGAGATCGGTCGCACACGAGTCATTGCGGGCAAGAGCGCCTGCATGTCGCCTAAAGTCATATAGACCATCCTATATCGGACGCGTGACGCTGCGGCAAGAACGTATGAAGTGATTTCGTGCATTCTGATGCCATCAACGTCCAACCTGATTAGACCGGCAATATTGCGGTATTCATTTGGGGCTCGCCCTTTCACCATCGTCGTATCGGAAGCGATGCGTCTCGCGATATGATGGTAGTCCCGTTGCTGTGCCCATGCTGTGCAAATGGCGTCCAATCAACGGGCTGCGAGCACGTCTTTTGTTGTATAAGAGACGCCTTGGTCCACTAGTAAGTTCTTTGCCGACGTTCAATTCGAACTTCGATCTCCAGAGCTCATACCCAGCTTCACAATGGCTCCCGCACTCGTCGACACAGTCTTTCATGAGCAGTCGGCAGTCGACTTCAAGTCGCAAGCCGGCCAATACAAGGAAGCCGCGTTTGGTGGACCCAAGCTATACAAGAAGGAACTCGAATTGAGGGGTTCTGGCGAGCATGCGCCAGCAAGATACCCCAACTACCTCCCAGTGTGGGACTTCGAGAAGAAGTACCCCCCTCTTGAGCCCTTCGAGCACTACGAGCATGGTAAAGATGCCGACGCATCGTTCTCAAACCTCTTGAAGGACGCCGAGATTGTGGAATTGACTGCGAACATTGGTGCTGAGGTTCGTGGCGTGCAGCTCAGCAAGTTGACTGATGCTGGCAAGGACGAGCTTGCCTTGTTCGTCGCTCAGAAGAAGGTCGTAGCTTTCCGTGACCAGGACTTTGCAGATCTTCCCATTCAGGATGCTCTGAAGATTGGTGGCTATTTCGGTCGGCATCATATCCACCCAACATCAGGAGCGCCAGAGGGCTTCCCGGAAGTTCATCTCGTCCACCGCGGAGCTGACGACACAACTGCTCGCGACTTCTTCGAGGAGCGAACAAACTCGATCACATGGCACTCGGATGTCACTTATGAGAAGCAACCTCCGGGCACCACGTTCTTGTACTTGTTGGACGGACCGGCAGCAGGGGGAGACACATTGTTTGCCAATCAGGCAGTAGCGTACCGAAGGCTTTCGCCTGAATTTAGGAAGCGACTAAATGGTCTCAAGGTTATCCACTCAGGTATGTCGTGATATTGAAGACTTGTTGAACTTTTGCTGATCACGATGCAGCCGTTGAACAAGCCGACAACAGCAGGGATCGAGGAGGTGTCGTCCGCCGTGAGCCTGTCACATCGATCCACCCGCTTGTGCGCACGCATCCTGCAACTGGCGAGAAGGCACTATTCGTGAACCCTCAGTTTAGCCGTCGCATTGTTGGCTTCAAGAAGGAGGAGAGCGACTTCCTGTTGAACTTCCTCTACGACCATGTCGCCAAGGGCCAGGACTTCCAGGCTCGCGTCAAGTGGGAGGCAGGTACAGTTGTTGTTTGGGATAACCGGGTCACTGCACACTCAGCGCTATTGGACTGGGAGGATGGTGCGCGCAGGCATTTGGCAAGAATCACGCCGCAGGCCGAGGCGCCATACGAAACGCCTTTCGAGGAGCAAAACAGCGGCGCCATCGGCTTTGAATACTGAAAAATATTGCTGGTAATAGGATAAGTTCCATGAAAAGCTCAAAATGTGATACCTGTGTACTGTGCTGAGGACCTGGAGGCCGCCCTGTGAACACAGCTAAGCTCGAAACGAGCAATATCATGGAAACGCCTGGAGGCAGTCGCTCAGCCTTTGTATCCAATAATTAGATACCCGAGCTAGTTAAGAGAGCCTGTAGCAGTTGTCTGGCAAAGACATGTAGGCTTGAACACGCGAAGCGCACCTGCATCATGTAGACGCCTGGAGGCAGTCACTGAATTTTTACTCAATGATTACAAACTCGAGCTTGTGGTAATAATATCGTGAAGATGCGATCAAAGCTTGCCTGTCATTTACCAACCCTGAAATCCAAAGATGGTGTTATATTCCTCCTAATCTCATTCCTCCATCGCCATAACCGTCCGCATTAACAGCCCATTCACCTGCAAGAAGCCGACGTCTGCTCGCGGCTTTCCTCTGATCTCCCTCTCAAGGATCTCGTCTGCCTCACTAATCTTTGGCTTGCTGTCCATCTGGGTCACCATTTGATCGAAGTCGCCTCCGTAATCTTCACGTAGTGAGTGTTCGCAGGCGAAGCAGAGCCTGAGATGGCATCCAGTGACCTCCATCTCTTCCTGACCCGTAATATCCAGCTGTACCTTGCAACATCCATAGGAAGCTGGTGAGAAGCAAAGGGAGCACCATCTCTGTAGCTGATACTGGACGTCGGCGCCTCCGGGTTCTACCTCATTAAGCCCATCTGCAAGAACATCGTGGTCAACAGCTGCGTCTACCTGCTGCTCGAACTCATGGCCGGCGCAAGCAACAATTTGCACCCTGTGGTTGGTGCATTCCCTGCACATCATTGTCGGACCCGTGTCTGAACAGCGCCCTCCGCCGACTTCGGCGTATCCTAGACCGTTATGCCAGCGGATGACGTGCACTTCGCGCTCAAAGTAGCCGATCATACCGAAGATGGGAATCTCGCAGAAGTTGCAGAGCGGAGCCTGGAATCGAATAGGATGCGCAAAAGAGGTTGTGATCTTGGTAAGCATGCCTTTGTTGCCCTCCCCATCCTCCATCTCCATCTCGGATGTTGGCTCGCGCTCCAGGATCTGTGTGCTCCGCCGGCCCATGTCTGCGAGGTCTTCTCACGTAAAGATATTATCTCTAGGCTTCATAACCTCCTGCGTAATCGTCCCGGGCGAGGGTTTTTTCTTTGCTGTTCCGTTTTCGTTAACGAATTTAGGTAGGTGGAAGAACGTGCAGCCAAGATTGTTCTTCCCGCAATACCTGCAGGGCGGTTTGTCCTCTTTCCCTTTCAAGGTGCAACGCTTCTTGTCTTTGCGACAGGCTGTGCAGGCGACGTGGGGTCTGTCTGGACCCCAAATGACCTCTTCGATGTTAATGCGCGAAGCCTTGTAACCTTGGGGCGGCAAAGCCTCGCAAATGTGATCGTTATCAGCGCAGTGATCGCAAATCGGCTGTGGGATCGTTTTGGAAAGAGTAGACCTCTTCATTGACCTGATCGCACTGCTTGCATCTGTCTTTCACTGCGATTTCTTGGATAGGCTGGCATTCACTGCCATCCTCAGTGCACTCTTCACAAGGATACGTGCCATCTTTCACCATCGAGCACGGCTGCTCAAGCTTGCGGCACTGCTTACAGCCTCTTGCTTCAGGGTGTCCGGTAAATTCGTCAAATTTGCCAGCAGGATCTTCGAGAGGTGATAGCTGGCCGCGGTCAGGTGTGTTGACGCGAAATGCCGCTCGGTACTCCTCGAGCTCACGCCCTTGCTCAGAGTCGATTTCAGACCAATCTTCAGGGCAACGCTGCTCGTCGTTCTTGATGTTGCGCACGTTGCTGAACGCGTCAAAGGGGAGCTTGACGATGCACTTCATGACGTAGTCTCTCGGCACACCATTCTTGCCCTTCTTCTTTCTCGTTTCCTTATTGTCCTTCTTGGCTACTTTGGCGTGAACCAGCTTAGTCGCCCTCTCCTTTGCTTCCTGATCGGGGTCGAAATCGCCGGACTTATCGGTATCAATATGCGCGATAGTCTTCTGACGATTGATGTTTCGGCGCAACTCATAGTAAGGCTAGGACAGGGTGTCAGATTCTGCTAAACACTAAAATAGATCGAGTGAGCTTACCGTGGTATCTGGAGCAATGACAAATTTGTCGTCAGAGAGAGCGGGTGAGTCGCCAGCGCTACCAATGTCGGAGTACGCCAGGCCGAAGCCATTTCTCGTGGGTTGTTCAACCTCGTCACCACCTTGTTGTTGATCGAGGGTAAAGCTTGACATGTAGTGACCAAGACCGTGTCCAGGCGTTGCAGATACAAAGAGGCTATCGACTTGTTTATCGGTCTCCATCTCTTCATCAGCTCCGCCAAACAAGGACTGGCGCGGTTTCTTCGCTCGAGCGTGTGGTGCAGGGTCTTCGCCTTGGTCCTCAGAGCGCCTTGGCGACTTTGTGCCTTTCGCAGCATTCGCAGCCTGTTTCCTAGCTTGGTGGCTAGGCCAAGATCGCTCGAATGCTTCTCCGCTCCCTCCATCGTCAGAAAATCTGGGGGGAAATTGACGATGGTTGAGCTCTTGTCCGTCATTCTCATGTTGACCTAGTTGAACACGAGTCCTCGTATCATCCCCATTCTGCAGTTGGTTGAAGGACCAAGCGGCAGTAGGTACGGTGCCTTGAACTGACGTGTACTGTGACATCTGGTCCTCGTTTATAGTATCGTCTGCATCAGGTCCGTGAGGAAGGTTGAACTCGAAGTTGACATCGGGTCTAGCTGCTAAGGTTCCGTACATCGTTTCGGCCTTGTTGTCGCTGTTGTCGATCTTGAAAGTGATCTTGAGGAAAGCTTTCGGTGAAAATAATGAAGTCAGAAGCAAGGGTTCGTAGTGATGGAAGAATAGGTGGTGGCGGTCCTTGATCAACGGATGGCATCACCGCATAGGGAATGTGAAGTGTGAGGTTTACATGTGTTGTGAGTCGTGAAGTGTATTGTACGAGGGTCCAGTGTTACTCTTATAGCGGCTGTAACACTAGCGAGTGAGGGTCAGGTCATATGGAAAGTGTAGAGAGGGCGGCCTCGAAGTGAGAGACAAGCTATGGGAAAGCCTCCCAGGACTCTGATATGCAGAAGTGAGACGATATCTGCTTGGGCAATGGTGCACTACTGAGAAGCGGACGGTCAGCATTGGCAAGGATTTGACGTGGAGCAGTCGTGTGCTCAGCTTGAGCTGAAGACTTCACGTCACGTTTCGAAAAGAAAAGACAGAACCAGAAACAAGAATTTGAAGAGAGGCATCAACAGGCAATCTGAAAGAAATTAGGAAGGCACATGGCAAGGCTTCGGGAACAGACAAGATTGGATAATTTAAGAGAACTGGAAAGCGAAAGCAGAATCTTTGACGAAATTGCAACGGAACCTTGATGCAGTGCGTTCCGTTCGGTTTAGAGCAAATGGTTTTGAATGCTGAGTTGCGTCAGCGGGACTGGCCAAACCAGAAGAGCCATTTCTGTTGGCTTTCATGTCGAGATCTTCCTAGCAAAGTGGCACAGATACAGCAGCCCACTACGGCAAGACACGATGCAAAGACTGCCTCCCTCGCAGTGGTTGCGTTCCAACAGAGTCTACCTGCGTGTTCATAGCTGACAGTAAGTGGTACAGACGCTGACCTTCGAGTTTGACACTGACAAATCTCGGTGTTCCAGAAATTGATGGCAAACTTGTAGCATTGCGAATTATGGAAAGCCTTGTAGTCGTTAGAAGAGTCCGTGGTGAAGATGGCAGCCCGCCCACGCCAGCACGGGCCACAGTGCAAAATGTACAAATTATCTCCTGCTTCGTGCGTCTGTCGTTGCACCACCACGCCATCATGAAGCTCGTCGCAGGTTCTGCATACCTGCGATGGGCGTCATGGCGCAATCGATGAGTTTATATCTGGTTCGGCATGGAGAGACGGTTGACAATGTTGCTCAACTCTAGTACGCCGTCTGTCACTCGAGCTATTCAAAACTTCTGCTAACCAACGAGCAGCGCCGGCAGCAGGGATTCTGCACTTACCAACCATGGTTATCAGCAGGCGACGCGTCTCGGGTTACACTTCATGGCGCTCGGCCTGACCTTCACGCACCTATTTTCGTCCCATCTGCAGCGCGCAGCCAAGACCGCCGGTCTGATCAGAGAGGCCCAGCTTTCACAGGAGCACGACGTCGAAGCCCTGCGAGATACGCCGGAGGTCACACAATTGCGCGTTCTGATGGAGCAAGATTTCGGGGACTTGGAGGGCAAGAAGTGGACAGACATCCAGGCAGAGTTGCAGAACAAGCCAGGCTTTGTTGCTGTTGAGACGAAAGAGGCTATGGGCCGACGTGCAGACACCTTCTTAGACGAACACCTGCTGCCATTGCTCGGTGAAACGACTGGCAGCGGTCATGTTACAGTCGCCATTGTGTCTCACGGCATCTTTCTCTCTACGCTCTGGAAGCGAATGCTCCGCCGGCTGCCCGCGAAGAGCATCACATTGTCTCCAGACCTGCGTTCGACTGCCCGCCCATCGTTGGAACACTTGGGAGGATGGTCGAATACAGGATATCTTGAGCTACACATGACGTCAGGCGAACCAGAGAAACCTCCTCGCCTCGCAGGTGCGGCGCCGTCTCCAACATCGAAATCAGACGTGTCGCACCCTGTTGAGCCTAGAACAGGTGATACGATTGGCGCTGTCGAGGTCACCCAGATGGCTGCACTGAAGACGATTGGCGAAGTCGGAGCCCCGCAGGCCGCCCGCGAAGAGGTTGCCAAAGCCGTCGACACGACACCAGCTGCAGCTGCTCCAACAACACCCACAGCACCTTGCCCCTGTGGACCGGGCATTATTCACAGTTGGACTACGACAATAACGACCATCAACGGCAAGGATCACCTGAAAGGCCTCAAGCGCACTGGTGGTGGTGTGGGTAGCTCTCGCCATGACTCATCTCAGAAAGGCATCGAGAGCTTCTTCAAGCGTCGTAAGGTGGACTGAACAATGCGGATCTGCGCATACCGCGAATAGCTCTCCAGGTTCACGACACCGGTAAGTCGCAATTCCCTCTTCATCACAAGTCTCACCCCATCCCATGCAATGATGAAAAATCAATATTCACAGACCTGTTCTGAACCCAAGTGTGGACTCAACATTGATCCAACTGCTGTCTGAAATCGCATCTACATCACCGTTTTTGCCTTTGCGCTGGCCTAGAACTCCTGCTGACAAGTGTCGTAGACATGTCTTGCTAGCCCGAGGGGCACTCGCAGTGACGGCCACGAAGTGGCTCTTCTGGATTGTAGTTGGGATCGTAGACAGCAACGGAATGGCATTCAGTCTTTGTGCACATCCGCTCTGTGTGACAATACATTCCTGCATGATCGATCAATCGGACCAGACCTCTTCAGGAGATCTGCCACACGGTACTGCAGTCACAATTACAAACAGAGGCTGGTTATCTAGCCGTAAGCCACTATGCAGGCACAAAATGCGGGCCTCGGTGGTGAATGGCTGCTGTGTTGTTTTCCAAGAGGCAGGTGCGTCCGTGCATTCCCTCTACCTCGTAACATCTTGACCTGTCAAACACGACAAGTCAACGTGTCTAACAAGTCCAAGTCACCTCAGTGTTTGTGCCGCACTCTCTATGCGCCGTCAGTTTGCCCCAGCCATGCGGTGAGCCCTACGCCCGTTGTACAAACATGATTTGGTGTGCTTGAGGTGGCTGGGATCTGCCAACCTCATCAGCCCCATTTTTACACCGGTTTGCCAACGCATTTAGCCTCATATATCTAAAATCACATCGACGACTGGAATGCACCTCTCTCCTTGTGTCCATTCCGAATACCAAATCTCTAATTCCTAATTATCGTCCGAGTCAAGGATTGAGAAATATCTCGACCTGCAACTGGCCAATCAGAGCACGACAACTTAGCGATGCCAACCACCATGGCGCGTATAACCTCCATCTGGACATTGACAGCTTTGTCGACAACTGTACTTGCCCATGTACCTGCAAAGTCCAACTACACAAACAGTACGATACTTTTGGTGTCTTGAAATCTCAGCAACTGACCTCTTGCAGCAGCTACATCAGAGGTTCCATTTCTGCACTACTCGACATCGCTTGTTGAAATTTCTTGTGTTGCTTCGACTGCTACATCGATATCGACATCACCACCTTCTTCGGAGCCATGTGAGACGGAAACTGCGGCTCCATACCCCCCAATCCTGGTATTCAGCACCTACGGTTATATAAGCTCTGAACCATTTTCTTCGTCCGTCGAACACGAGTTGTCAAGTTCGACAGGCTATACATCAGTGTCAACCTACCCTACATCTGTAGGTGTTGATACAATAGCTTCCACCTGGCTGCCGCCTTCCTATACCCAGGCGGTACCTTACTACCCCAGCAGCGTGGTGTCATCAACTTGGCTCGGACCGTCCTACACCGTAGTCATTCCGCTGCCTCCCAGCTCAGTACCAGCGTCTTCTGTGACGTCAAGCCTATCAATGCCTGACATCCCAAGCTCTGCGGTGTACCCTACTGAAACTTCTTCTGCATCTGGATCTAGCAGTCGGACAAGATCGGTGCCATCATCCTCGGCGACTGTCGTTATTCCTGTACCTCCACCCCAGTACTCGGGCTCTGCTCCAGCTGCCTCACCTGCAAGCTCTTCAGTCTCTGTGGCTCCCACACTCCCAGCTCCAGCGCCGAGTCTCACTTCAAGCGTGCTAGCCTCAAGCTCACGAACTATCGTAATTCCAGTCCCTCCAACTGAGACACTGAGCTCGTCACTAGCTGCGTCTTCCAGCAATGTTGTCAGCTCAGCACCTATCTCCTCACAGTCTTTGCCGACATTCTCTCTGGAGACCTCGCTGCTCTCCTCTGTGCTGTCTTCTGTTGCTCCGACCGGGATCGTTGTAGTACCAACCTTGAGCAACACTGTTGAGTCGTCATCTTCGCCAACCAGCTCAACACTCCTATCTTTGAGCACTACAGCATCGTCAACGCCCAGCGAAACGCCATCAAGTATTGCATCTTCTTCAGATGCAGTTACTCTCCCATCTTCTGGTGCTGCATCGTCATCTGAAGCTACCCGCACTCCGTCTTCCAGCACCAGAGGTGCATCCTCCGTTGGGTCTTCAACAGTCCACCCTTCAGTCTCCATACCGGTGACCATATCGACTGCGACCCGGCCAACGGCAGCAGGCTCTTCCGTTCGCTACACCCTCTCCATATCAGCAACATCAAGCTCATCTGCGCCCGCAGAGACAACTACTGGTCCTCCACCTGCGCCGCCTGTTCAGACCGGAACCGCGAGCGCCCTGGATACGAGGCGAGTGTGGTGGTTGTCATTCCTGCTCTCAGCGCTGCTCTTTGTTTGAGGTGTGGCTGGTATCGAACGAAAGATACGCTTACGATTCTTGTATGTTTACGGATCTTACGATAACTTACTACTTTAATGTTTCAACGATATAGTGGGACGGTAATCTCTGGCCGGCAATCAGGTGTTTGGGGCTGGGAATAAATTTGAACAGAGATCTGGTGTAGACTACTGCAGGTACATAGATGATATCTTGAACAGTTTATACATTATGTCCTGAGTTCAACATCAGCACATGAACCTCGCACTCTCGTCCACTTGCGTACACATGTGAGAAACGCATGCAAGAGTGCGATCCGCTTCAAGCTTGAATAACATACCATGAAACAACCTGCTTCCATCGCGACAACGGCCCGCGACTGACCTACGGACGACGGTGACACCACCGACCGAACGAAGCACACGGCAAGGTCACCTCATGTGGATCGACTTCCATCAGCCGCTCAGCGGTCGCCTTACTGCCCTCGGCCAACGGACCCTGCTGCTCCGGGATTCATCCCTAGTTTCCGCAAGGCTGCGGTCTAGCGTCCGCGCATCTGCAAATCGTTCTTGTCAAGATCTGGGGTCAACGCGGAGAGACGTCTGCGAAGCTTGAGGGCGGGGGGCTTCTTTTGCCGGTTAGCACGTTTTAGCGCAGCCACTAAATCTTCCGCCAATGACCTAATCTTACTCTTCATCCTCAACCTTTCGCGGCATCATCGGGTCGATCTCGCGCCTCCACGCAGGTCTGATGCGGAGCATATCACTACGACAATGGTGACGGCAATGCTGCAAGTGATGGAAACTATCACGTCTTACGATGTTCTACAGCTAGGCCTCGCAGCCGCTTCTGCCTCTCGATATAACACACTCGCCGCGGTGATGCAGGTCGCTTCCTGCTCGTACCAGACCTTGTTATCAGATCATGCTTACCGCTCTCCCGGCGAGGTAATATGAGATGCAGATGCATAAACTGCGGGGAAATAACCGTACGGCCATCTTGGTCAACTGTCCGGGTAATTTGGATCTCTGCATGCTTTCTTACAATATGAAAGCTATAAGAGTACGATCGATGTACCTTGTTATCTTAACAGGACGCGTCAACCGATAATATCTTCAGGATGAAGTTTCTCTCCCTTGAGGCAGCCCTGCTCATTGGATCGTCGCTGGCAGCGTCCGCCAGTGCGATCGATCTGGTCCGCAGACGGGCTGCAGCCAATGCTACATATAAGGACCCCAATGCGTCAATCGACGACCGAGTTTCAGACTTGCTCTCACGCATGACCATTCAAGAAAAGACCTCTCAGCTGATTCAAGGTGACATTTCCAACTGGATCAACACTACGACCAATGCCTTCAACGCTACCGGTATTGCCTGGAACTTTGAGAAGCGTGGCGGTCAGTTCTACGTGGGGTATCCCGTCGAGCAGCAATGGATCGTGGGTGGAATCAAGAGGGCGCAGGATTACATCCAGCACAACACGACACTTGGCATCCCAGCCTTGGTCCAGACTGAGGGTATTCATGGTCTGCTTGTCGGCAATGCGACTGTTTTCAACAGTCCGATTGCGCACGCATGTTCTTGGGATCCGAAGGCCATCCATGAAATGGCTGTCATCATTGGCAAGGAGTGAGTCGATGCTTTCCAGCTTCATTCACTACTTATGTTGACATTGCACGTAGATCACATGCCCTTGGCATAAATCAGATCTTCGCACCAGTTGTTGACTTGGCGCGTGAACTTCGCTTTGGTCGAGTTGAGGAGACATATGGCGAAGACCATTACCTTGCCGGGGAGTTCGGCTATAATTACGTCAAGGGTATCCAAAGCCAGGGCGTGGCCGCAACCGTGAAGCACTTTGCTGGCTTCTCAGCACCCGAGCAGGGTATCAATACTGGACCTGTGCACGGAGGCGAGCGTGAGCTCCGAACCACGTGGCTCCCTTCGTTCAAGCGTACCATCATCGATGGTGGGGCTTACAGCATTATGGGTGCATACCACTCGTATGACGGCATCCCATCAATCGCCGATTACCTTCTCCAAGAGACCATCTTGCGTGAAGAGTGGGGCTATGAGTACTTCATCACCTCTGATGCCGGTGCTACGGACCGTCTATGCTGCACGTTCAAGCTCTGCCGATGCAAGACTGCTGACAAGCCGATCGACAAGGAGGCTGTAACCCTGTATGCCCTGCCAAACGGCAATGATGTCGAGATGGGTGGCGGCTCGTATAACTTCGAGATCATTCCTCAACTTGTCGAAGAGGGTAAGCTCGATATCGAGACCGTCGATCGTGCAGTGTCTCGCCAGCTTAAGGCCAAGTTTGCATTGGGTCTCTTCGAGCATCCATACAGTGCGCTTCCAGCCAACGAGACAAAGTCTGTTATTCACACTAAAGAGAGCGTCGACTTCGCACGCAAGCTGGATGCTGAGTCTATTGTGCTTCTCGAGAACAAGAACCAGAGTCTTCCTCTATCTAAGTCCGCCAACATAGCCGTCATTGGACCCATGGCCAACTTCACCAACTACGGAGACTACGTCGTCAAGGAGGCAGCACTGAATCCAGCTAACGTCAACCCCCTGCAGGGTATTCAAGAAGCTACTAACGGAACCGTCACCTTCGCTCAAGGCTGCCAACGCTGGTCATCAGACGAGTCTGGCTTCCCTGAAGCTGTTGCCGCGGCAGAAGCTGCCGACGTCGCTGTCGTCCTAGTCGGCACATGGTCCCGCGATCAATTCGAGCTCTGGCAAGGTCTCAACGCCACGACCGGTGAACATGTCGATGTCGCGTCTCTCAACCTCGTCGGTGCCATGGGCCCGCTTGTCCAAGCCATCATCTCGACAGGGAAGCCTACCATCGTCGTCTACAGTTCTGGCAAGCCTATCACCGAGCCCTGGATCAGCGAGAATGCACATGCTCTCGTCCAGCAATTTTACCCCGGTGAGCAAGGTGGCCACGCTCTCGCCGACGTCCTCTTCGGTGACGTCAACCCCTCTGGCAAGCTCTCTGTATCCTTCCCTTACGACGTCGGTACCCTGCCTATCTACTACGACTACCTGAACTCCGGACGCTACACTGAGGCCGGCAAGATTTGGCCCAATGGTACACTACAGTTTGGACACCAGTACGTGCTCAACAACCCGCAGCCACTGTATGAGTTCGGATACGGTCTTGGCTACAGCAACTTCACCTACTCCAATATCACGCTGTCCAAGACCGAGGTCGCTGCCAATGAGAAGATCACGGCGAAGGTCAGCGTTACGAATGAGGGCAAATGGGATGGCAAGGAGGTTGTGCAGATCTATGTCCAGGATCTTATTGCCAGTATTGTTGTGCCCAACATTGAGCTCAAGGGGTTCAAGAAGGTACTGATCCCTGCGGGAGAGACTGTAGATGTCAGCATCGATCTTGATGTGAGCAAGTGGGGTCTTTGGAACGGTGCCATGAAGTACGTCGTTGAGAAGGGGGAATTTCTTGTGCACGTCGGGGCTAGCTCGAAGGATCTTAGGGCCAACGGTACCGTTACAGTTGTCTAACAGATAGGCCACACGAATAATGTGTAGGTCTTGCGCTCGCAGTTAGGGTCGCAAATAGGATCTTGCTCATGCAACACAGAGATGAATTGCATCAGGAGCTTTCGGATTCACGAGTGCATATCTCCAACCCTAGTGCACCGCCCGCCTCCACTGGCAATCGGCTTGCTGCCAAAACTTCATTTGGCTGGGGGTGCGGTGCTCCTTCACATGCATTTTACACCATAACGTCTGACTTCATCAAAATCTGATACAAGACTCATTCCTGCATCTCGTTTGTCTGCTTGTTCAGCCCGACTGGATTACAAACGCCATTTCTCAACCTTGCCTAAAACGCACCACCAACATAACGAGCCAGCCTCCCACACTGCTCGAGAAGCATCGGTGGTAGACAGTCTCTACAACGACGATTCGTCGACCACTGCCCCTCGAACCCTTCCCGTCAGGAGATCGCGTCCCACGCGCATTAGACTGAAGAAGAGCAAACGTCTATCTGAACGTAACGTACGTGGCCGCTTCGTGCCCGGGCATGACCAATGCATTATATGCTTTAGGAAGGTGAAGCGGAACCAGGTAGAGCAGATATTGTGCCGATGGGTGGTGGTTCGAACTACGAGAGGCCGTCTGAACGGACTATTTTACCTTCGCCGTCCGAGGACTGACCGGTGACTTATCGATACCGAGGGGAAGGGTGGAGGTGGAAGGCACGGAATAGTTGGTTCTGGAATACATCAGGCTCCAGTTAAGTGCTCATACTTCACAATACACACCAACGTCTATTTTCCATATGACCGCTACTATGTAACGTTCGAGTTATGCAAATACAACGACCAATCCGCTTCCCTTCCCGCCCTGTCCCATGCGCCTCTTCAGACCGTACTCTTGCGGCTATGTCTTCTAGCGTTCTACAAAAGACGTTCATGCACATTCGTACTAGGCGCTACAGCGCTACTCGCGTTCTTGAGAGAGGTCCCAGATGTCGTGAAGTCGGCTCGGAGTTCGAGAACCGATGTGCACTCGTCGCACGTATACCGGCGGCTGTGTTTGCGCTTCGTCTGCATCGAAGGCGTGATGTCATTGGTTCTTGGAACCTGTTTTCTCATGCTCTTCGAACGATGCGTGGTCTTTTTGGGCTGCTGACGAAGAGCCTTGATGCTTCACTTTGATGTCACGCAGGATGAATTTCGTCGTGGTGCTGAATGTCAGTGACCCTGCCCAGGGAGTCCGTGGAGAAACAACGTGAGCTATCGTATTAATAAAGTTCGGTATCTGATTGCGTTGAAGGACGATGAAGCTGACTTCGGGAACTGAGGCATGCTAATCGTCGAATTTTGTCTTACTTGGGACTGGTGCTATCTACGTAGCAGCAAGATGAAGCAGACACGCACCCGTCAAGAATCATATTGTTCTGTAGTCGTAAACCGCTTCTTTCCTGAACGCCCGGGCAATGAAGCACTTTCGTTGCCAATCATTCAGTGCAGTCCGCTCTCTCCTGTAGCAGCCATATCCTTCTGACACTCTACCATCATCTTGACCATGTTCGCAACCTCTTCCAACCTACCGAGGACAACCTTGTTGCCCTCGACAAATCCGTAGCAGTGGTAACGGATACCGGTTTTCTTACTGAACTCTCGGACTAGCTCCTGTCCTCTCCTGAGGTTGTGCCTCGGCACCCTGGGGAACAAGTGGTGCACGGCCTGGAACTGGAGACCGCCGTGAACCCAGTCCAACCACACAGGGCACTCGACATCCATTGTAGTGCGCATCTGACGCTGAGGGAAAGACTCGGTGGGTCCAAGATCGCTTGTTGGCATGCCCCAGTGTGACAGCGTGATCTGAACGTGCAGGATCATCGTGACGAGATGGCTGATAAGGACAAAACCGATGCGGATGGGCCAGGTGGGAAGTGTGCACCAGACGAGCAGGTAGCCGAAGATGAACCAGTAGCACGCCATGAAGACGAGTTCGACAGGGCGTGTCCACCACGCTGCGCCAAGCTGAGCTGCGCGAGGCGAGCACAGATGGCACCAAGAGAGTAGGTAGAGGTTGAATCGCGCAAGCGCCATGATGGGGTAGTAGGTGTACTTCTGGTATGGCAGGGCAACCTCGCAGGCAGCGTCCCACTTGAACTCGAAGTCCTTGTAGAATGTGGAAACAACACCCTTAATGTACGTGGGCGAGTTCGAGAAGATGGGTGTATTCTGAATATCTGGGTCGTGTTCTGGCATGTTGGTGATCAGGTGGTGTACGTTGTGGGACGACTTCCACCATCCGATCGAGAGGCCGCAGCAGAAGTCGGCGATGAAGGCGCCGATCAGGGTGTCGATGACGAAGTTGCCAGAGATGCCGCGGTGACCGGCGTCGTGCGCCGTGAACATGATCTGTTGCTGAAAGATGTTAGCAACCGCTTTAATAGGATGTGGAATAGGCTTACCCAGAACAGCCCCAAGAAGAGCGCAGATGTGAGATACCACTTGCTGTACAGCAGATATGCGAAAGCAGCGAAAAGGGCAGCATATCGGATGCTTTCCCAGCCGTATGCTGAGTAGTTGCACTTGTATAAGCCTTCCGCCTTGATCTGCTCGTGCAACTCGCGGTAGTCTAGCAGGATTTGGTGTTGAGTCTCGGTGTCCACCGAAGGATTCTCTCTCAGCCCATCCATGATCTCCTTCTCCTCGAGCTCAGTAGCATACTGCAGGCGGTGTGCTATCTTATCGAATGTGGATGGCGGAGGTGCTTCAGACCTTAGAAGTGGTTGCTTCTCTGGGTCTGGTGTACGGGACCTGCACGTGTTGGCGCATGCGTCGATAGGGCTCAGCTTCTTGCTCAGCGTAGCAGCGACCTTGAGTTGGCATTAGCATATGCCAGTGGAGTACCCTCGAACCATGTTCGCAAAGTATGCAAAGGAAAGGACACTAACAGAGCTCAGGTCAACACTTCGTCGTGACCGTTCATGTGCGGCTTTGACGGCTTTCTTCTCGTCTAGGTCCGAGTCGGAGTGCGGCTTGGCGGCGCGAATAGGGGGCTCGAGGTTCGTCCACGGTTCTTCTACACGACCAATGCGGTACTTCTTCATCATCAGGAGAGCCTTGTTGGAATGGTAGCTGTTACGCATTGGGTCAGTTTCAGGTTTCAAAGATGGACAGCGAGCTATCTCGCTCTTGTATCGCAGCGCATACATGTTGATTTCGTCGGTGGCATCGCGCCCGACCATGTGCAGGATTGCAAGCCGACCACCAGGGTGGTTATCGATCCATGTTGAGATGTCCAGGGCGTAACCCTCGTGGATGACAACCGGGTCGCCTTGCGCAACCAGTTGCTCGATAACTTGCGCGGAGATCATGTTCTGCCCCAACATGGCAGCGATTTGGGTAGTTGTGGTTGCGGGGAGGGATCAGAAGCAGACCCACGGGACCCAGGCGTATAAGTACTGCTAAGCCGTATTTCACTTGACCCCTTGGTCCTCTCAAGACTCAGGCCTGAGATTGCGCGTAGGCACGGGTCAAGGTGCCGAAACCAGGAAAGACGGAGCTGCTTGCGAGCGGCACGGGGCTGAGTCTTCGTGTCCCAAATGGAGCTGCCTCTGTGGAGTGCAAAAGAACGCCGTGGGATTAAAGCTTGGGCCAATCAACGCAATCCAGGGTCCAGGACCCCTGTTCGATTGCGGCTTAGTGGCGAGCAGGTACACACTTTGCTCAGATCTTTGGGAACACGTACTGGGTACGACGCCTCATTGACTCGCACTTGCACTGCGGGTTCCACCCACAATATGAACTCGGCTCTTCTCTTTATGAGATACGCACCGTACTCTGCTGGTGCCTAGCTGTCTGGTGTAACACCATGCGCGCCGTTTCCAGGGTTTTCGCCCGTCCCCCAAGTCCTTGGCGGATCAGGAAAAATCGGGGCACAACCTGGATTCCCAGTGGGCAAGACATCTCGCTTGTGGGAAAACCACTTGGAGGCGGATGGCGTGTCTTCGGCCGTTGTTTATCCGTTGCAGCGCGGGACAAATTGCCCCAACATTAGAAATTGTGTCTGTGGCGCTGTGCATAGTCCTGCATTGTATCTCTGCAAAGCCGCATATTTGCGACTGCATAGGCAAGCAAACAATTCTTGTGATGCCCGCTGTTCCTCTCGCCATGTCGAGAGCCGCTTATCATTGTCCGCCATGTCACGGTAAATGCTCCCGCTCCTAGCGCGGAGACCTGAGTCGTCCAATGATAATCGTTGTGTGTGACCGTGCCGTTTTCGACGCCCCTCACTCCGTGGTCCAGCCGCTTTGAACTCCTCAGAGACCAGGCGTGATGATGATGCGCGTTGCAAAAGCCCCCTCACCGTGCCCAGAAAAACCGCAGTAAAGGCTGCAATCCCGACAATCGTACGGTGCGATGATCGAGAAAAGGTAATAACGAAGGCGTGAGATCTGGGGCCTTCCAATTTCAATTGGCCGGTGGCTGGTAACACCCATCAGGCCTTCATGGGTCTCGGTGGGTCTTTTGCAGCGTGGAGATTTGCCTAAAGCGGCACAAGTTCTCCTGTCATTACTATCGCTTGTCGCCTTCGCCGTGATTGCATGACGGGCATGTGGAACGGCTCCCGTGGCATGCGGCGAGCAAGTCCAGTGGAAAGGCTCCTGGATCAGTCCAGTGGTGTCACTGGGGCCGTCGTCGCGATCGCAGCGATGGTCGATCGAGCCATGCCGGCACCAACCTCGGTGGGCAAACTGTCGTGAGGATTTCCTGGTCTGTTCGTGATACCTCAGGAGCCGTTTGAGATCGTCCTCGACGGTGGCCTGAATAAAGCCTAGTCTTCAACGTCGTCTTCCTGTAATCAACGACCACATTTTCCGCTTTCTCTTTACCTGCGTTTATTTTCGCTTTCCCTCTGCCTGAGTGTCGCGGCTTGTGTTGTAACTAGAGGCAGCCACGAAGGCGCGCATAGGCGCTCAGGCGATGTTGCATACTGATGTGAAATCATTACAGCACCGCACGACTTGCGCGACTGCCAAATAACGATAGCACAGGTCCCCAGTGCCAGTTTGGTTTCTGCTCGTATGGTCAGAGATGTTGCTAACTCTCATGGTTCGCATGCGTGTCGAGCCGCACAGCCTCAAAACGAGGAGAGGAGCTTGTTGTGCGCAAAGTGTCCCAGCTGTACAGTTTACGGTCGGGTATACGCGTGCGAAAGTTAAGTGAGCAAAGGAGGTCTGAAGAGTGCTGTTGGCGTTGACGTGGATTATTCATCATCCGGTGCATCCGAGTACCAAATCAGCGATTCGCTCTCGCTGACACCACGGATCGCGGAAGGTGTGAGCCCGAAGTTCCTAGAGCAATAAGATTTCAGCGGCTGGTGATCGACAACTGCGACTAACTGATGGAAGGAAAGTTCCCGCTGTCAAAGGTGTACGCGGACGTCGTTTCAACTCCGTGCACGCATGGGCGCGCAAGCCTCAACTGGAAGACTTGCATCACTGACAGGTTATGGCTGCACCTGCATTTTTGAAGCCATTCTGCAGAGCTTAATTGACCGCAGTTTACAGACCTATAGTTGTGTCTTTGTCTAATGTGACAGCCTCCTTCAAAATTTACTGTGCAAATCTGCTTGTGCAATTCTTCTAGGTCGTGGACTCGTGGTCCAGCACCAACACATCTGCAAAGTATCACGTATCTGCATTTTTATACTAGAGCTGAGCGATCGATCGAATCTTTTAGACACACTGATCGTTGGGGGCGCATGTTCTGAGGGTAGGCGAGGATGACTGGTTTCTGGAGTCGCTAATCTGCATGAGACAGGTACCGACACTGACTCCATGGTACGCCAAAGCGAGTCACGTAGTTTGACGACTGACAAGAGACGTTGCGCTCGACCGAGATGATCCTGGAATACTATTACTGCGAGACACTGTCGCGATATCCTTCTGTGGTGCTTTTTTTGCCGACCAGTTAGTAAGGTGAGTTGATCAACGCTTTTCTCCACATTTACATCACGAGTGGCAAGAAAGTATGATCAGAACAAATTTGCTCATCCTGAATATCTACAGTACTATCATATATTACGCCAAACGCTCCTCAGCCCCAAACAATCCGTGTCAGCAAACATGGGCCTGCACTCCCAGTCGACCTGACTTCATGCTGTGCTGGCATCCAGAACGCTGAACGCCCATCAATCACTCGCCATTTTAGGCTCATACAAAAGCGCCCTTGCAATGCATATCGAAGGTCATGAATATGTAAGGAAGCGCTAAGGAGTCGATACAGTCTGAAATGGATGCGCTGTTCATGCGAAACCGAAGTACTCACCACCGGCGGTCATGGCTGTGTACAAAGCCTTGCGAAGATCTTCATAGGACTCGTATTCGGGAAGATCGAGCTCTGCGGAAGTGTTAGCGGTATTTCAATGTCATAGTAAAGAGATGCGAACTTACGATTGAAGCAAGTGTGGCTGGATGGCAAGCGGTCCTTGCTACCGTAGTCGCGATGAATGTTGAACTTTGAGAACCCATTCATGCCCTCAAGTTCCTTGAAGCCGTTCAATGGCACCTTGCTGGTTCCGGTGACAAATTGAAGCAGCTTAGCCTGCTCTTCCTTCTCGAAGGTGCGCACAGCACGCCAGAACCACTGGATCTGTGGCGAAGCAGCGGTATAGTTGTGGTATTCGGTATTATTCTTCCAGTCATCCACGTTGATGTCGGGAAGACCGGAGATGAGAAGCTCTAGTTCCTGCTCGCTGAAGATAGACACGAGCTCGGCGGGGACGATATCGTGGAAGCCACGAAGAAATTCCTTAAGCTGTTCCTCAACAGCGCCTGTGAGACGGTACTCTGTGATAAGCCGGATGTACTCATGCTTGTTGTCCTCGGTGACCGGGATATTACGACCGTTCTCGATCAGATCAACGGTCTGCATTTCGCCGAACGCCTCGACTTCAGTCGAGAAAGTTTCGGTGATAATATCCGTGATGTCGTTCTGCAGCATCCATTCGAGCGACTTATAGTACTCAAGGTCGAGAGTCTCCATGTCCTTGAGGTTGACCTGCTTGCTCATGATCTGCTTGTAGACCGCACGACTGAAATGGCAGTCAAGAACACGGCCCTCGTAGAGCGCCTTCCCGATGATGCGCCCAATGAATTTGAAAAACATAAGATGCTCCGGGTTGATGGAACTAAGCCTATTCGGGTGGAAGGTTGTGCGATCGGAAGCGACAGGCACGAATAGAGCGTAGTCAGCGTTGAACATCTGGCGGGCGATGACTTGGAACCACTCGCGGGTCACGCCACCGGCGTCGACACCTTCTTCACCATGGAAGCGGATGCTGAGCTTGCCATACTTCATCTCTTCAGCAGACTTGAAGTATAGAGACTTGAAAGAATCCAGGAAGACTTGATCTCGGCGCACAGACAGCTGCAATGGCGGGTGAGGTTGACGGTCGCCACCACGAGAGTGAAGCTTCCGGTTGAAGTAATTGCGCTTGTTGTCGAATTCCAGCACCTTCGAGTTTTTAACTAGCAGAGAGAAGGTACCACTCATTAGCTTCGGGTTTTGGCGGACAAGATCGTTCAAGATCTTGCGGTGTTCTTCTGTGAAATTGAAGAAGAGGTTCTCCATCTTGCTCTCTGGCGGTGGGCTGGAGAGTGCAAACTCCTTCGGGAGTATCTTTGATAACGGAAGCTCCTTTAGACTGGTGTTCTTACAGACAACCATCAGCGACTCGATAAGAGGCAGCAGTGTGGTCGCAATGTTGAGCATGTTCCCGCGTTCGCGGATGACCGCCAGACAATTACTGAGCTTACTCCAGAGCGGCGCAAAGGCAGCATCTTCATAGAGTGTCAACAATATATCCTCCTTCTGCTTCGGCTCAAGAGCCTCAGCATTGGCTTCAGGCTTGTCCTTGTTGTCGCGCGATGGGTCAAAGAGGTAGTCGAGCGCAGTCAAGGCCCTCAACAATTTTGTCTGGTCTGAAGTCGCAGGCGAGAACTTGGCCAGGGCAATACCCTGCACATCTGTGTGTGATTCTGCCTTAGAGACCTGGGCTGTCAAGCTGGCAAGGTCATCGAGAATGTTCTTGGCGAGATCTTTTGCGATGCCGAGCAGCTCCTGTCCGAAAACCTCTTTTGCGCCTGGGATAGGCGAAAGGTTACTAATGACAGATAACGTCTCTTGGAAGACCTTGCTGTTGCACTCACGAGCTGCAAGGATCTTAGCGACCAGGCGCAGGTTGTTCTCAGGAATGTCGGGCGGCATGATCGTCCTGTGCCTTTTAGTCTTCTCTTCGTCGGGCTTGGCCCCTTCTGGCTTAGAAGAGCTGCCTTCGCCCTCTGTGGTCGGAGCGGTAGTCGCAGGCTCGTCGCCGACTGCTGCCATCTCCGTGTCCTGCCCAGCCGCTCGCCCCGCTGGTGTTTGCTCAGTTTCGGTGACTGGAGCTTCGGTGATGGGGGCTGCTGCGGCAGCCTCGGTAGCCTTCTTAGCCTCATCTGCAGCCTTCTCCTTGTCTTTCTTGATTTGCTGCAAAGGATGGGTGATGATACGAAGCAGACCTGTCAGCTGCTCCATGATTGAAGAGCTCTCCACAATGAGCTTTCGATCGAGAAGGGTCAAGAGTGCATTGACAGGGTATCGTGTTGACTTGGCATCCTTGCCCTTGCCCTTGCGGTTCCCGCGATTCTTAAAACCTACGCCTGTCTCGTGCTCGGTCAAGAAGAATTGCCATACAGCTGGATTCTTCTCTGTCAGCTGTGCGAGCGTATTGAGACATTGCTGTACAACCATGAGTGGGGAGACATCCGAGTTGATAGATAGTGCACCGTTCTTGCGCGAGATCTTTGGTGTCTTGTCTGCAGGCTGCTGCGGCTGCTTTGCGCGGAGTGAGAGCTGTGCGAAGCTACGTTCAACGGCGTTAACGTCGGCACTGCCATCCTGAAGGATGGACAGGAGAATGCTGATGACCTCAGCGCGGTTTTGTCGGTTCTCGCAGACATAGCGTAAGATGGAACTGAGACTAGACTTTGCACTACCCTGCTGAGGGATGAACATTAGCCTCAGCAGAGTTGCAACACCTGCCTTGTCCAGAATTTGAACGCAAGGGCGCGCTTTCTTTTTCTGCGAAGGGTCTTCGGGGTGGCCTCGTCGCCCACCACGCTGGTAACCCAACTCGAATTGATTCAGGCGACGATCGCCACCGTATGCTCGAGCTTCTGCCGAGATCTCCGGAGGTAGCTGTCGCAGAGTGTCCTCGTCTGTATCCATGAGGACTGCTGCTCGCAACGCAGGGTCCAGTGTTGCGAAGAAGCTGGCAGCATCTATCTCCTCAGCTTGAGGCGCAGGAGCACCGACGTTTGCTGCGTTACGACGGCGGTTTTCCTCTCGTTCGCGGCGTCGGCGGTCGGCTGCTTCTTGTTGGAGGAGCTCAGCACGCATCTCTGGCGGAAGAGCAGCTAGAAATTCCTCGTCGAGCTCAGTGGGTTCCTCAGTCTGAGCAGTATTGCCAGCTGAACCAGATGCCTGCTGTTCTTGAGCCTGCTGTTCTTGGCGCGCTCGTTGCGCTTGCTGCTGACGTTGCTCTTGTCTTCGCTCAGCAACTTGTTGCAGCAGCACTTCTTCCCGAAGCTCCTCTGGCAGTGCATCGAGATATTCGAGGTCAATGCCCAGCTCGGTGATATCATATTCACGGCCCCTCAGTATCGTGGTGATGCGCTGTACTGGCTCAGCAGGGGCTTCGGGTTCTGCCAGGCCGGCTTCGACACCCGCCATAGAAGTGCCTTCAGCTGCCTCGGCAGGCTTCTCGGTAGCTTCTTGCGATACAGCAGTCTCTGCTGCGCGACTGGCAGCCTCAGCAGCCTCAGCAGCCTCGCGTTCTTGTCGCGCCTTCTCTTCCTTTTCCCTCGCCTCGCGCTCCTCACGCTCCTTCTGATCTCTGCGCTCCTGCTCTTCCTTGGCCTTGCGAGCAGCCTCTGCCTTTCGTTCTTCTTCACGTTTCTTTGCTGCCTCTAGGGCGGGAGGCACTAGAACCTTGAGAATAGAGTTGATAACTAGCTGACTCTTCTCGTACGCATGTGGGCCGTAAAGGATTCTAGCTTCCTCTTGCCAGCGTTGGCTTGTGTAAGCCTTCGCAAATGCGACTGCTGAGTGTGGGTCTTCACGGGCCGAGCGAGACATGCCGTTTGGTCTTGGAGGGACCATGTTGCGGTGGAAGCCAACATCGAACGGCGGTGGAATTCCAATGGGGAGATTATTGAAGGAGAGATGGATAGCCCCACCGTGTTGTTGCAGCTGCGGTGCGTTGCCCTGGCTCATGGCGTTCAGCAGATTGCTAATGAAGGACACAGGGCTGTCTGCATTGGCTGCACGAGGGCCACGCCCCTCTATTGCGTGCACCCAGTCGCTCTCGCCTCGACCGGCAGAACCATCACGTCCTTGGGATCGACTGCCACGCTGTAGCAGAGGGTTGATGCCATCGTCTGTTGCGCGAGGACCAGCACCCGGGCGGTGTGATCGATATGCTGGAACAAGAATGCGATCGCCCGGTCCAGCAGGGAACATCCAGGGACTCAGTCGGTGAGTGTGGCGAGAGGTAGATGCGGCTGGCTCATCCCAACCACCGCCTCCCCAGCCTAGCTCTGGCAGGGCTTCTTCGTCATCTTCCATACCAGGATCATAGTGGATGTCGTCTTCATCGTACTCTTCTTCCTCGTCTTCTTCGCCTGCTAAAGTCAGTGCAAATTCTTGAGGGACAGAATCGTTATCATACCGTCATCGCCCATCCCATCACCCAGAAATTCCTCAATGTCACCCCCTTGATGTATTTGTCCAAGGAGCTGAGGTTGGTCGAGAATGAAGCCACTCAAAGGGTTGGTGGGCATGTTGTCTCGGTTCAAGGCAGTAGGGAAATCGTCGCCTTCGTCGCTCCAGTCATCTTGATCATCAGCGAGACTACCGCCTTCATCGTCGCCAGTGACTTCTTCCAACTCCTCGACCAGCTCGTCCATCGCATCCATCGCAGCCTCAGCGCTCATCTCTTCCTCATCGTCATCGTCGTCATCCATGTCCTCGTCATCATCATCATCATCATCTTCGTCATCTTCTTCGGAGTCGTCATCAGTGCCGGACTCCATGACCGGACCATCGTCGAGCTCGACCTCAACATCGACATCACCAGGAAGGCCTTCAATAGGGCCCATGTCGTCAATATCCATGTCCAGCATCTCGTCTTCGTCTTCAGAAACGACATCGTCATCTCCAAGCTCTCCGCCTTCGTCGTATTCCATGTCATCTGCATACGGATCGTCATACATCATCTCCTCGTCATCCTCATCTTCGTCATCATCGGATTCGTAGTCATCGTGAGGTTCGAACAATCCGAGGGTGGAGTTGCGGAAGAGATCAGGCGTTTCCTCGCGGTCGTTCTCAACAAGATCATCGTCAGATGCTGTCGAGATCTCGGACTCATCAGCAGAATCTGGAGCTGAAGATTCGTCATAGTGCGTGCTGAGATCCATCGCGACGTAGCAGAGCCACTTCAGAGGCTTCAGAATGTACTTGACAACTCGTTTGGCGTTCGGGAAGTTGAGATCGATATCCGAGATTGCTGTTGTCAAGATGGTAATGAAGTTCTTCTCGTACATGATCTTCGCCATCTGCTTGAGGTTCGGTGTAAGGTCCGCGTTTGAGGTAAGCATCTCACCGTTGGCGCGCTGCGACACCATCCTTGAGAAGATGTCAGCGATACCCAACAATCGTGAATACTTCAAATCGAGTGCCTCATCAGAAGTGCTGGCGTCCTTGAAAGCCTTCAGTGCATGCTCTAGAACGAACTTGCGTACGAACAACAGATCTTGTTCAATCTCGGCGTAGGGCGACATCTGGCTCGCCTCAGCCTTGGGTAGGGCATTCTCTCCCGTCTTGTTACAAAGAGAGACAATGAGATCGATCGCGCAGTTTGAGGTGGCAAGCTTCTTCTTGAAGGCGAGATCGCCCTCGTGGTTCAGTGTACCGATGGGTACCAGTACGTTGAGCAGATAGTTGAGCACACCAGAACGAGGCTTCGAGGGCGTCATGACGTACGGATCGGCCTTGCGCGAGAAGTTAATGAAGTCAATCTTCGTGCGGTTGTAGCTTTGCAGGAGCTCCGCCAGGCACCTGAGGATGAAGCAGCGGTAGATGTAAATTGGGTGCGCATCAGCCTTGAATATGGGCTTTTCGGGCTTGCTTGGATCTGAGGTCGCAGTCGAAGGTGTCGAGACTCCGTCCGAGGTGGGCTGGGCATCCGTGGACTCGGCGTTTTCCGAGACCTCTGCGGTGGATTCAGTAGGCTTTGGAGGTTCTGCCTTGTCTTCAATCTCCTTGTACGCAAGCAACTCGCATAGCAGGTAGTGAATAACGCCGTCAGGGTTCTCGACGACTGGTAGCCTGAAATCTGTCGTCTTGGTCCGTTCCAAGACTGGCTTCTGGGGTGGAAGCTCGCTCGATTCCTTAGGCTTGTCGGCCTCAGAGGTGGTGTCTGAAGGCCTTGCTTCGGTACTGGAGTCGGCGGGAGGCTCCTCACGCTTCAGCATCAAAGTCTGTGGCTTTTGATTAGGGTCGAAACGCGTCAGTTGCAGCTTCTCATTGGTGATTTCGACAAAAATGTCCGGAGCTCGGATGGCCAGGTTGTACATCTGACGAGTGTAGCCAGTCGTGTCGGTTTGCCTCCGATCGCGCGATTCAAACATCTGTTGGATCTCTGTGCGCATGAGCTGCCTAATCATGTTGTTGTCTTCAATCATGTGGCGAAGCACGATCATGAACGCGCTTCGTAAACCTTCATTGGTAACACCAGCAAGCTGCTTGATCATCAGGAAGATACGCTGGATGTTGCGCTTCTCGGTCAAACGTGAGGCGAGCTGGCGTGTACGTGTGAGCATGACCAGCACGCGGGTGACTGACAGAGCCAAGGACTCGTCCTTGCCAATACGTGGAAGGATGTCCATGATTGCCTGGAACAGGAGGTTCTTTTCACCGCTGCTTACAATGGGCTCGGGGATATCATCAACGGAAGCCTCCTGTTGCGAATCGCTGGTTGGTGGTGTCCACTGAACTTCGCGAGGAAGCTGGTCCTCGGCCAAGAGCCGCTCGATGATGAGAAGCACCTGTCCTATCCATGGTGAAGACTCCTCGGGCGTCTGGTCTGGGAAGATCTTGATGAAGCCAAGCAATGTGGCGAAGTTATCCTTCAACTCTTCCACGATGACTTCGTAGAAGCCCTTCTCTTGCAAAACCAGGGCAAGCAGATGTGCAGAGGCAGCAATCTTCTTGCCTTGTGAGCGGAAGTCTTCGCTCTGATACGAAATCAGAGACTGGACCAGCGTTGCACCGATCTCTGAGCGCATCGCCGGTAGTTCGGATGCCTTTGCGACAGCTGCAGTGATAAGTTCTGCCAGCTCGAATGTGACGCCATCATGAGAGTTGAGGATGTCCAGCGATCGATCGACCAGATTTTTGCGGAGAGTCATGCGCTCCTTCTCCAGATCATCCAAAGCAATAGCTTCGGCCTTATTACCAACAGCCATCCGCCGCTGATATGCTAGGGCATCATGAGAAGCGACAAACGTCTGTACTGGCTGGCCTTCGGGCACTGGTGTGCTAGCCAAAGCGTCCGGCATCTCCTGGGAGGCATCTGCAATAACGTCTTCCATCTGGATTGATCGAGAATCTGGTGCATCTGAGGTGTTTCCATCATTCGTGTCATCGCCGGTAGAGTTACTAGCAGTATCGGTATGCTCGGGAACTACGACCTCGGCTCGGCTGGGTGACGCAGATGGTGGACCGCGGGCCTCGATCTCGTACTGCGGGATCGGATTCCTTGACAACTGCCCACGAGTCTGGTTCTGGCAGTAGTCGTGTGCCAAGTTGTAGTTATCACAGCAGCGGTACAGGGCCTCTTCAGCCAAGCTCTCCTCGAATTCGGCCTCCTTCAAACGGGCCATGTGCTCACCATTACGAGGAGACCATGGCTTGATGATAGGCTTGCTGCGCTTGGGGATCTTGTCCACAGTCTTAGACGCTCCGTGTTCTCCCTCGCACTCGAGGATAGACCGCAGGATGTTGATCGAGGTCTTGACTATCGAGGTGGTTGCTTTGTCGATCAAGTCAGAGTTCCAGGTCTTTGCCACAGGCTTGATGGCAGCATGGCGGAGCTCGACTAAGAATTGTGCTGTGGAGAAGTAATCTGCCCTAGTAGTGTCACGATCGGGTCGACCTTGCATTGCCGACGTCTGTGGCGATTCACTGATGATCTTGTTGTTGGTGATCTGCGAGTAAAAAGCGAGCATGATCTTGATGCCGCCTAAAGACAAATGCAGCAGTCGCTTGCTTTCTTCACTCGCAGCGTCGCCCTCCCTACGAGAAGCCTCCGAGGCTGTCTCGAAAAACTGATTCAGAACATTTGCAAGAACCTCAAACCCTCCAAGATTCCTGAAGGAGACGAGGAGCAAAGTCAGTGTTTGGGTCCTATCCATGTGCGGGTCGATCATGAGCTGCGACAGGGAGGTTAAGGTGACGATCCAGTACGCATAACGATCTTCCACAGATTCAGACTCCTTCGCCGCCTCAAATTGAAGCTGGTCAATGACTGCTTGCGCGAGCTGATCCGAGACTATCGTGGCGCATTGTCTCTGGTAGGTCTCCAGAGTCCGTCTAGAGAGCAAGAGCCTACCAAGAGACTGGAAGAAGGAAGCAATTTCCAGCGGTATCCGACTAAGAAGCGAACGAAGAGTCTGTGTGTTCCTGAACTGCGCACTGTTCTGGCTTGGCACGGGAGTTGCAGATGCCACATCTTGAGATAGTGTTGCGTCCTCGCTTGTGGCTCCCTCCGTAGGGTCCGGAGCGCGGCTGCTAATTCCCATACCAAAGACGTGATCAGCTTCAGCTACTCCAAATCCAGGGCTGACAATACGTGTCTCTCTCTCCCACGCTGTCGGCATGTTCTTTTGAAGGAGAAGCTCCTCCCAAACGCAGCTACCATGCAGCCTGCCAAGACTGTCGACGAGGCGCGCATACATGTCAGCAAGGTTAACTTGGGCTGATATATTATGCTGCTGGCGAGGGCTGAACATCTGGCTCTGGAAGGTGAGGGTCATGGCCGAAACAAGTGTGTGTGCGCAGACAAGCGACTTCACGTACTTTGTTCCGTTCTTCACTACTTCGCTGTCTTGAGAAGTATTGGTGGTGAAGGGCGCAAAGAACGCTGTGCCACCGGAATGGTTTAAGAGAGGCTCGAGCTGCTCTAAGGCACGCTGGGTCCGCTTGATCAACGATGGTACTGTGATGTGCGGCTTCTGTTCGACAAGGACCTGGACAACACGACCGAACTCCTCGCTCATACTACGCGACTCCTTGGCCTTGGGATCAAGGCAGGCGAGACTGGAAATACTGAGGATCGACTCGACACCGTCTGCCTCGATGAAGGCAGCGCACATTGCATGGTTGGAGAAGAAGCCGCTCAAGAAACGACACAGGACGCGAATGTACTGACTGGTTGTTGGACCTTGAGCGCTGTCCTCTGTATCGATGACCTGGTCGATGGACACAGGTTCTGCAGACGAATGAGCGGGCGTCTGCTTGTCAGCGTCTTGCATCTCGATATCTGCGGTAACAGAGCTGGGCTGCTGCGCTTGCCCGCTCACGGATTGTGAGCCTACGAGGGCTTGGCGACCACCAGCTACGAAGAGCTTGCCATAAGCCCCTTCTGTCCAAAGCTTCGCGCCAGCGCCTTCCTTTTCAGCTTTGGCAGCGCAGAGTTGTACGACGCGAGCGATCAGCTCACTCAGACAAGAGAGCACGCGTGCTTTTAGTGGCGGATGATGGCGCACCAATTCATCGAAGGTATTACCAATCATAGTAGGCATCTCTGTGTCGGCGTCAAGAGCCTTGACGTGAGCTGGACTTTCGAAGATTTCGAAGAACCGAGGAAGAGCTTTCGAAGACTGGAACAGCTTCATACCAGCTTCAGCCAAGCATATCGCTCCGAAAGCAGGAGGCAGTGTCGAGATAGCTTCAGCAACCGGAAGGATACCCGTAGCCAGAGGCAGCCCTGGCACTCGCGGAGCATATCCTTGCTGCGGCCGAGGGTTTGCAGCATCCGTGAGGCTTGCAATAGCGGCTGCCGTTTCTTCTGAAGCTGGCTCACCAGCCACCGTCTCTAAGAAGGCATCACTCAGGCCAGCTTCAGCGATGACCTGGTAGCTGGTCGGTTCGTTGTGAATGAAGCTGGTAAGAACATTGACAGCCATGCTCCACACAGTCGAACCGAAGATGCTTGCATTCGATAATACAACGCGGAGAGCAGTCAAAAGTTGCGAAGAGTCAATGAGTTGCCGCATGAGACGATCGAAATTGCCACCTGTGTGGGACATCATGTGGTTCAGGAACTTGAAGAGCCATCTGAGTGTCTGTTGGTGGTAGAAAGGAACCTGGTAGTCGGTGAGTTGAGTCTTGTACTCCCTAGGCATACCCCTGTCCTCTTCTGCGAGCTTCTTCGATGTATCGACTTCATACTGCATGAGGTCGGCGATGATCTCCAAGCCCCTGGCGCTCACAAGGGCTGCAAATGCATGCTGCAAATTGTACACAAACGTATCAAGGAAGTTGAGAATCTTGGGGTGATTGCGCTCTGCCTTGTCCGTTCGAAACTTGAGAACTTCGACAAGAATCTCCAGAAGCCCAGCGGACACCATGCTCTCTCCTGTGCGTGACTGCGATTGTGGGATGGTATTGAGTAGGGAGAACACAGCGTCGCGCCATTCGTCTTCTTCAAGGTCGATCAGTGCGCCATCTTCGGTATTGAGCCCAGTAACGAGCTTCCGGACAATGTAGAACAGCACACCGTGGTTCACATTGACACTGAGCGCAGTGCAGACATCGGCAGATTTGGTCTTGTGCTTTGCCAATGCCTCAAGCGCGTTGAAAGTGAAGGTCTGAAGTTCAGTCGAAATTCCTGTCTTGCCTTCGCCGGGGGGTTGGACAAGTTCAGCAAGCTGGAAGGCTAATTGCAATTGCCGTGGCTCGTCCGCGTCTTGTTGACCCAGTCGGTTATGGAACTCCTTTTCGCTGTGAACGAAACCCATGTTGGCAATTGCAAGCAAACGGACAGCCACTGCGTCGTCTCGTCCAGCAGACCCACTGCTTAGCATCTTCGCCGCCCGCAGCTTGTGCAGTAGCTCATAATGCGCACTTTCAGGCAGCTCTACAAGCCCCTGCTTGAGCAAATCATGGATGTGGTTATTCGCAACCTTGTCCGCTGACAGCTCGAAAGTTTTCGGTCCGTTCGGTCGGCCGCTCGTCTCTCCCGGAGTGAGGGATGACGTACTCGGCGATTCCGCGGTCGGTGCAGTTGGTGTTCGCGGGGTCTGGTTGCGCATGTTCGACGTTCGACGTACTGGTGTTGGTGTACTAGGTGCATCTGTACGCGGTGCTGCCGGCTGGTTGTTGTTGCTACCCTCTTCAGATGCCACGCTCGGCTCATAATATGAGATATGCAATCCTCCAAACTCCTGCTTCAACATAGATTCTGGTAGCTTGTACAGCCCACTCAAATCAGCTGGATTGAACCTGTCCGTATCATTGCGTCGATCGCCCGGAGTTTTGTCCTTTCCTTTACCCGCCGGTGTGCCAAAGATCGGTGCAGCTGCTGTATGACTCTTCGAAAAAGGTGCAGATAGCTTTTGGATCTTGTCTAGGCCGATGTTGTAGTGGCTAGAGAGCAACGAAGGGTGCAATGTGGCCGGGGCCAAACGCAAGCGCGCGGCTTGGTAGCGCTGCGACAATCGGTGACCGAGACGCAGGGTGGCCTTCAACAAGGATGTGGAGGTGGTGTTGAGGAGCTTGTCCAGACGTTCGCTGCTCGAGTACAGGCTGCGATTGCCACAGTTCTCCAGAAGCATCCGTGTGAAGCTCAAGAGCAGTTCGATCAGCTCACGGTCGCCATCCTGAGGTACGTGCAGGGTATCCAGAACGGCATCAGTGGTACTCGACTCAGCGCTTGTATTTGCCTCCTCTGCGTCGCCCTTCAACAGCAATCGCCGCTGGAAAGGTTGTGTCTGCGGCCCGTCCGCCATTCCATACTCCTGGTTGAAGAGTTCCAGTACGCGATCAAAGCGGTTCAGTACGGGTATCCAATGGTAAGCATCTCCTCGAGGAAATGGCCACTGCTTGGGAAAAGAAGCTAGATGGGCGGGCAGCTGGTAGAGCGGTATCGACTCTGTTGCTCGTACAAAGTCTGCTATCATCGGCGACTATGGAAATGTCAGCATAGCTTCATTGAAATGGAAGTATGTTGCCTACCAGAGTGGACTCATGCCGCAATGTAGCCTGCTTCTTGATCTTCATATTTGCGCCGAGCGCTCGGAGAGCAAACTAGCCAAACATGCAATCTCTCCAATGTCGCCTCTGGCGCAATTCTGAGCGGTATGTGGGAGGCGAAAGTCCCGGGTGTCGCTAGGCAAGGCTCTTTTGCGATGCAGGCTGCCACCTGTTTCTCCAGCTAATAAACTTGTGGTTTGTGTATAAGTGCGCAGGGACTGTCGTGGTGACGTCGATAGAAAGCGGTCGAACGGGGTTGCAGGTAAACACGTCCTCGTGGGCGGGGAAGGTGATGCGCAGGGCAGGTGCGGAACAGAGGCGTATCAGGAAAGCGCAGCCACAGCTCACGGTGCAGGCGTGAGTGTTTCTGAGCTGGTGCAGGGTCTTTGGCAGATGACTAATACCAGAGACGATGAGGTTGGACCTTGTTCGTCAGTCGTGTGGGGTCGTGGTGCTGTCAGTCTTGTTGTCGATAGCGGAAGCTTCAAGGTGATGCACGCGCCGCTCGGGCCGCTTACCTAGGTCCATAGATCACGACCACGCGTTCACTACTAAAAGCTTCAGCTTCTTCAATCTCGAAGTTTCGATTCACGTGTGACGTCATATTTGATACTTCTATTAGGCGACCGTCGTAGGTTGTAGAATGCTCGTGGGCTGGTACCTCAGGGCTGCATGCAGGTACCGATACACGCTGGATTGGTACACGCTGAGCCCTTACGCTAAGGGGTTACCACGAAAGCTTCATTGAACTGGATTCCAAGTACAGCAGCTTTCCTAATCTCATCGAGGTTGACCATAGCCTCGCTGCTCCCCCGTCTCCCTACCCGACCTTCCCTCATCCACCAGCCTAACCGTCTCCTCCAACACTAGCAGATCCCTCTCTAGCATCTCTGCCCAATTCTGCACATCACCAAGCTCGTTTAACTTCTTTGTACTCGTGTCACCGAGTTTCTGCCACTTATCACTCTCTTTCCTTAATGCTGCAGTCTGCCTGGCAAGCTCTTTCTCCTGCTTTGCAATGGCGGCGGAGTTGGCGTGCAGATCTGCTGTGCGTGTGCGCAGGTCTGTGTCGATTGATGTTCCGATTGAGGAGAGCGATGCGAGCACCGCTGCGCGAGCTTCGCGCTGTTGTTGCACCGTTGCTGCGGTGGGTGATGAAGACATGATGGGCCGAGTTGGATTGAATTGGGCAGGTGTGAAGTTTACACTGGCAAGAATTTCAGACAGTTGATGAAGGTTAGGTGCTTGTTGTTGGAGCACCGTTATTCGTATGTTTAACACAGGCTCCTCGCGCTGTGTCAAGCCCAAGTCGAGTTGCATGCAGGAGGGTGTGACGAGAGCTTGTGTGACTGGCTAGAAGCAGCCGGTACTGCATGTCCGCTGATCTTTCTACATATACTTGTAAGAGTGGCACGTGAGAATTTTGAGCGCAACAGTCGAAGACCGAGCAAGCACATCGGTAGATACATGTAGCGAGTGAAACACCATTCGTGTTTATTCGACAAACGGACCAGGGCCATTCTTAGAGGGCCATATCAATCCTCCATCCTGGCAATGTATGCTATTCAGATTCTCCGACCAGCGCCAGGCTATCCGTGCCGCGAAAAGGACCAAGTCTATACACAGTGTGGAGAGTCCAATCGCCCTTCCACAAAAAGAGGCACAAGGCTGAAGTTTGCCAAGTTCATGATCGCAGTCGCAGATACTGTTGCAAGCTTACGCAAATTGCACTCAAGCCTTGGCGTACTGCTGTGTCCATTCCCTCGCTGTGGCAATAGCCTGCGCCTGGTTCTCCTTCCACGCCTGAGCTACGTCGTTCGCGAGCGGATCGTCTGGGTTCGGTGCGCCGAGCAGGGCTTGGATTGAGAGGAGGATGGTCCTGATCTGCAGGGCAGGCGACCAGTTACCTAGAAGGGTCAGACAAAGTAATGCGCGCGTGTACAGAGTCCACTCACTCTTGAGAACGTCGAGGCAAATGCGGCCCAGCCTGTCGATGTTGGGGTGGTAGATCTTGGTGAGAAAGCGAACCTTGGGAGGGGTCATGGGGTAGTCATCTGGCAGGAAAAGCTCAAGCTTGAAGACACCACCTAAACGTTATCAGTCGATGATACGTGATCCTTCTGTATGCGCCCGGACGTACCCTCGTACGGTGACTGAGAGGGGCCATCGATGGTCACGTCGAAGTATCGCAGGTTATCATCGTGAGGAGTCGCAGAAATACCCTGAACTCTATAGCAAGCACCGTGTCAGCAATCACCGCCAGAAGTAGAACCTTGGGCAGACTCACGGCTCGTTCATTAGACGCTCGGTCTCCTTGATGATGCGCTTGGGAAGAGCCATGGTATTGTGTAGATGTGTGGGGAGAGAGGGGGTAGAAAGGTAAGTAAGCTCAGGGAGAATTGAGGGGGTGATTGTGGTGCTACTGCGTGTCTTCTCGCGAGCTCTGTGGTGTTTGCGCTGGCGATCACACAGCACGATCGTGGATGTCTGGGTCTGAGCCACAGGGCGAGACAACGGCCATGACCTCAGCGGGGTGGGGCTTGTGGGCAAGTGCCGCTGCCCAAATACGTCAAAGTACCTGGCCAATAGGAGTCGAGCGCAACACGTGCTCCTTCCATCTGTGCCTCACGCATCACCGTGACACCCAACCCCCTTCGCAATGGCAGCTTCGGCTGGGCCTGCGACAGCCTACGAGAGCCAGACATTTGATCGAAGCGTATCGATCGCAGTTGATGACGATATCGGCGCAGCCTCCATCTCCCCAGCAGGCCGTGATATCTGCTTGGCCAGCCGGACAGGACTGCGTATTCTAGATCTCGACAACTTATATACACCTCCGCTGTTCATTGCCAATCAATCATCATGGGATGTTGCAGATGTCCAGTGGTCGCCATTCGCTGCGCGTGCAGAATGGATCGCATCGACTCGAAACCAGTTGGCGCTCGTTTACAATCTGTCCATGCCACACAACTCCAAGAAAGCTCCCATCGAGTACACGCTACGAGCCCATGACCGCGCAATCACCGATATCAACTTCTCCGCTCATCATCCGGATCTTTTGGCTACCTGCGGCATCGATAGCTTTGTCTTCGTTCATGACTTGCGCTCCCAACGAACACCACTCAAACTTGCAGACTTTACAGCAGGAGCAACCCAGGTAAAATGGAATCGTCAGAATGATAAGATCATTGCGAGCGCGCACGATAAGCATCTTCATATTTGGGATGTCCGCAAAGGCGCTACACCGCTCACCACCATCGTTGCCCACAGCACCAAGATCTATGGCATCGACTGGAACCGCTCTGATCCTTCTAAGATCCTGACATGCTCTCTAGACTCGACCATCAAGCTATGGAATCATGTCGGCAAGACTGCAACAACAAACACGCCTCGACGTATCATCCACACTAACTACCCAGTCTGGAGAGCTCGGCACACCCCATTTCCACATGGTATCATCGCTATGCCACAGCGTGGCAACTCTAGTCTATGGCTCTACAAGCACATCAATGATAGCAGCAGGGACGCATTCATTGATGAAGCCGCCCATGAGTTCCGTGGACACAAGCCTGATACCCAGGTTCGAGAATTCTTGTGGCGAGTTCGAGGAGGCACAAATGATTATATCGACGACAGAGAATTCCAACTGGTATCTTGGGGCACAGACCGGTACTTGCATCTTCATCGCGTGGGACCGGAACTTCTGGACAAATCTGTCGGATTTCGAAAAGGCGAATCGAGACTCGAGGAACCCAATCTTATGCGGAGAGGGGCCGCATATGTCACATACCGCGATGGTCCCATACCAACGCAGACGACCAATGCCAAGGGTGAGATAACATCACCACGCGTACCACCGAAGGGCAATTTGTCTACCCTCCTTCAGAACTACTCGCTCCACAACGATGTGTTCAGCTCGCGGCACGCTGGCAACATTCGAGCTCAAACCATAGTGGACAATCAGAAAGCGCGAGAAACCATGACTGCTATTCCAATACGTCGTAATAAGAGTCGTGTAGTTACTCAAATCAAATGGATGGATGGCGTCAAGTTCGGAGGCCAACATGACAAGACTGAGAACATACGAACTCCTTCAGAAGAGAGGGATCGTGAAGACAAGAGCTCCAACCAAGAACAAGCCGATCTAGGAGCCGAGATCTCGCAGGTTGGCAGCAAATACAAGAAGCTGGAGTTCGAGAACATCGATGTGCCAAACCGTCAGTTGACTGTCGCGTTCAACGGGCCGTGGGGCGAGTACGAGCAGGCTACTGATGAGGTCAAACTTGTCTTCTTGCGACTGACCATCAAGTTCCCGGCGAACTACCCGAAAGCCGTCGAGATTGAGACAGATGTTGGCCCTATCCGCACCACAACGCCTCTAGATATCGATTTCGAAAAGACTACAGCGTCCATACCGAGAGAGAACCAAGAAGAGCTGGTGGAACGCATGCATCAAATTGCAGAAACGTGTGCCAGCCAGGAGCGCGAGGCACTGGATGCTACCCTCTCTTATGCCCTTGGGGAGCGTGGATTCGAAGACAGTCTTCACCTTCCTGAAGATCACCGCTCATCAGACGAACTTGATGATTTGCGGGAAGAGGAGAGCTCCAGTGAAGATGATGAGAACGAGGGCGAGTTCACGAACGATGTCATGCAGTCGTCGCACACAAACGCCAATGTGCCACTGCCTGTCCAGTGTTCAGTCCGCTTCTCCGCTTCTGGGTCGCTTGTGGTGGCCAGGATACCTCTAATCAGGATGCCGCCACTTCTCACTGCTAGCCCGTTCCGCATCAACCGAAATATCCGACATGGACCGCCCAAGGACGATATTTTCGATTCATTCGGTCGATTCGCATCTCGTGACGCCGAGGAGTCAGATGGGGGCTCCTCACTGGAATCTTCGGAGGCATCGTGGGAGTCTTCGAGCTCACCATCATCCGCATCAGGATCAGAGCCTATAGTTGAAGCGCACCTAGGCACGTTCCAGCCACCGATAGCGTGGCAGAAAGCAGGAAGGTTTCAATCTCGCAATTCACTACCCTCCTCGAACGGCGCTGCAAAACCAGCAGCTAGAAACAGATTCATCGTTTCCATTCTCTCCGCAGCCGTCGATGATCTGGTGCCCAGCAAACGTGTCCTCGCAGAACAGTACCGCATCTTTGGGCCGGGACCAGAAGTGTGTGAGCACAATGCTGATGTGGCGAGGAAAAATGGCCTAGACGATCTGTCAGACATCTGGATGCTTTGTAAGCTGATTCTTAGCAACGAAGTACCTTTAGAGATACTTCCGCAACCGCATCGAAGAGAACAGATCGTTGTACTAGCTCGCCGAGCTCTTGTAAGGATCAAGCGCAAGGACAGCGGTCTTGACCTTCAATTCGACGATGCAGACACCGTCTTGAATCCTCGTCTCAAAGGACGTATCAAATGGGGCCATCATGCTGTTGTGACTTGGCTCATACCAGCTTTGTTTGATCACTTCGAGCGCCTTGCCGATACGCAGATGCTTGCAATGCTGTCCTGCATTTTCGCAGAGCCTGCTGCTCGCGAAGGTGTCACTTCAGCCATGGCGAAGATGAGACGCTCACATCTCCCAATGTCGATGACTGCCCCAGCATTCTCGCTGGACTACTTTGCATCCCAAGAGATAGCATGGAGCCTCTTTAATCCAACTATCTCCGTCCCATCTACGCCATCACATTCGCGCTTTGCGACACCAGAAAACTCATTTTCGTGGCAGAAACTTGACACTTATGGTAGCCACAGTAGCTCGAATGGCCAATGGGGCAGCGATACGATGGCTTCTGGGCCCGTTATACCCTACTCCACCGATAACACGCCACCTGTCGTATCTAGGTCTTCAATAATAAGGAACGCCCACACGACAACGCACACGCCGTACTCTACATCGCCAGAGCAAAGCCATCACAATCTCAAGCGTGCTTCGACAGCGAACTTTGCAAGCGCTATCGCTACTTTGTCCCGGCCGTTCGCGAACGCAATGTCGGCGTCACCACCTATCAGGTCTCGTATTGATGATCTGTCAACATCAGCGCCAACAAGCGGAGTCACATGGGGCACAACAACGTTCTATGGCAGTGACTCCCAAGATCGCAATACCCTTGCGCCAGCACGTATCGGACACCACAAACGTGCCAGTTTCGCGGAACCGGAACGCATTAATGCCGACGACCTCTACGATTCAGACGAGGAAGATGAGAAGCCCACCGAGAGCGGTACTGCTCCGTACGATGGCTCGTCTGAGCATCGGTCGTCTGTTACGAGGATCGTTGGCGATGGTGGCGAGTCAGGGAGACGAATCAGGGTCACGCTCAAGAACCAGGATCAGTTCGACGATGAATCCTGTCTAAGTAGGCCTTTACTGGATATGAGTAAGGACTGGCTGTATCGCGCATGGAGAGAGCAGTACGCCGAGATGCTGAGTGGCTGGCAATTAGTTCGGACGAGAGCAGAGGTCTTGAAATTCAATGGGTTGGTGTCCTACTTCCCGCCAGATGACTCACACAGTAGCTCGAAAGCGGGCTCACTGCATCTTGCACTGAAGAGAGGACATGCAGACGGGGATGAGGACAACAAATCGAGGCAGCGCTCACGGACATCGACAACCCTGATGCCACCTTCGCCTGCACCCGGGCCACGCTCGCCAGCAATACCTCAAAGGCAATTCTCCCTTAATCCCGAGGCAACAGCCTTTGAGCCAGGGCAGTCAGCATTCGACCAGCCCGAAGACATACCCGGCTCATTCGATGTCCTCATTGCCTCAGAGAAGTATCTACGAATCTCTATCCCGGGTCCTATCCCGAACAAAGAACTTGATGAGAGTGTAGCTGGCCTTGGCACATCGCTTGGGCAGGCAAGCCTACACCCTCGACAAGGCAGCAGACCTGGTAGACCAAATTTCTCACGTGGCACGTCCAACGTATCTGGATCCTCGATATTGATCGGCAACCGTGCGCCATCAATTGCGCCTACAAAAACCACGTCCAAGCCTGCTACAGCGGAGCCCGCCTACAGCTGCAGTATCTGCTGGATCAAGGTCTCGGGTCGCTTCCGCCTCTGCCCCTCGTGCGGCCACGTTGCTCACTTCGACTGTATCGATGACGAGCTAGGTATGGAGGAAGGCGAATGTGACGTTGGCTGCGGATGTGGCTGCGGCTTCGAAGTTGAAGACGAGCGAACTAGGATGGAGGCATACATCGACGAGGTCAGAGCCGCTACTGCTTCAGGTGTCACTTGGGAAGACGGCAATGCATGGATGAATATGCTGCCTCCGGACTCAGAACTTGCGACGCCCAGTGCCTTCTCAGATAACGGAATATTCGATGGTTTCACATGGGGAAGAGGAGTTTCGAAACTTACAAGCAACGGCAATAGCAAGGGAAAGGAGAACCCGAGCGGGAGAGGAACACCAAGTCCAACGCCTACCCCAGCAAAGAAAAAGAAAAGCAAGAAGAAACCCAGGGCTTCAGGACTAAGCTACTACTAGGACCGCGATCTCGCCAGATCTGCCTAACACAGCAACGATTGTACCTACATCGCAGCGTTTGAAGTGGGAGGGAGTTTCATGTTGTTGCGAATGATACCCGTGTACTACTAGCATGTACACAAGAGACACAGAAATAACGTTTTCTTCGAGTTGCTGGAAGCCCTCGTATGAGAACTAATTAGCAAGATCTCTTTGAAGTAAGATCGGGATCTGCAATATGGCAAGGCGCAGTTAATGTTCTGACGCTGTACTACCAAAATGTGACTGCCAGATGTAGAGCCTCCTGCAGCTGTCACACCTGACCCAGGACTCGACCTGGTCACAATTATACACAAGAACACCAGCATTGTCTCAAAGAAACACCAGATCTTACAAGTGCCCCTGTCATCCCACAGTTCTGGGTGACGCGGATGATGCGCTGCACCCCACGACCGAGCCCGTCGTTTGATTCGCTGTCCCAAGCCCGAGCTCCCCGCGTTAGCTTCCTCGAGTGCAAGTGGGAACCGGGACCCCAGGCTGCCTCAGCTCCACTTTAGATACGACCGCTGGTCGTTTATCTGCAGGCTCTCGACAGACTGAAACTTGATCTGACCAATCTCACCGCCATATGGTGGGCCGTGATCCTCCCTCGCGCGGACAGAGCAACCTCACCGCAAACCCTTCATATGGCGGAGATCATCACTGTCCCGACATCACTCGCTTCTCCGCACGCTAGTTCGGTATCGCAGCCTCGAGCCAAGAACAGCGCGTCCCAACAATCGAAGCACAAGGACGCGCCGAAGACATCAGAGAACAGTGGGATTGTCAAGAAGAAGCAGTCCAAGAGTCGCAATGGTACGTCGCTGTAGTATTGTGTCTCACTCCGCGCGTCAACATAAAGAACCTTGCGAGAACAGTCCTTTTCATGGCGTTACTGACTTCTCACGATAGGTTGTGTTACCTGCAAGGCAAAGCGTCTCAAATGCGACGAGGTAAAGCCCACTTGTCAGCAGTGTCTGAAACGAAATGTGGTCTGTGAAGGCTACAGGAGAGACTTCAAATGGCGGCCTTTTGAAGAACCTGGCTGCACAGGGAAGCAGCCCGCCAAGCCAAGGAAAGGTATGCATATCGAGGCACATTAACTTCGTCACTGACTTTTGTAGACTCAGGGGAATCTATTACGGTCCTTGCACAACCCAACAGCAACAACATGTTGAACGCTCATCAGCAATACCACAACTGCTCGGCTACTACGCATGATTGCCACCAGATTCTGCTGCCCCAACTGTTGATTGCCGATGTTCATAACCCGGCAAATGACGACCACCCTCCGCTGTTCCCACATATACTAGCCGAGAGACACTATACCGCATCGATGTTGTCTCCATATGTGATCACTCCACAATCAGTCTCACCGGTTGAATGTCGCACCCCAGCTTTCCCAGGATCTGAGAGTATATACGAAGATGGGTCGGTAAGAGCAGGACCGAGCGAGATGACTGCACCTTCAAGTCTGGCTGCTGGCCAATCACCTCGACTCATGGACCTCCTACTATCCGGGAACGACTACTGCGCACCTCCAGAAGAATACTTATCTTATCGGAACCAGCATGGGCCTTTCTATGAACCAACCGGTCTTACCCCTCCAGGAGAGGTTAATGATGAGGATATCGAAGAGATCCCTCGAGGGTTCAGCTACGACATTAGACCATGGTCTTTGCGACATTCCTCACCAACACCATCCAACTCTTCTGGTTCATCTACAGGGTCCCAGGATCACGGCATCCCTAATCAGCTCCAGGATCCAGTTTCTTCATCCGAGGCTATATCACGGCGCTTTCATCGAGACACCTGTGGGATCTTGTCTGTGAAAGACGGGCCTACTGAGAATCCATGGCGAACGCTCGTGTGGCCACTCACACGTGACTGTCCAGCTCTCTACCACGCCATTGCGTCCATGACATCGTTCCATCAGTCTACACAGTTTCCACCCATGCGGATACAAGGGATCAATCACATGCAGATTGCGATCCAGGCACTTGCAGAGGGGCTAGGTAACATGCGTTTTGATGCTGCCATATCGACAACTTTAGTACTAGCCTTCGCTGAGTCCTGGGATGTGCATATCAGCACAGGTATCAATCACATCAAGGGAGCCAAGGTCCTCATCAACCAAGCTCTAGTACAGCATCGACAGACACCCAAGCAAGGCGAAGAGTGGACGCGTCTTCAATTTCTCTGCAATGCTTGGATATACATGGACGTCATTGCTCGCCTTACGTCAGCGGATGATGATGACTCCAATGATGTGGACGCCATCTATGACAGCATCCACTCGACAGGGGGGACGAATAGCGTACTTGACCCTCTCATGGGCTGTGCACATTCACTCTTTCCCATCATCGGTCGAGTTGCATCTCTGATTCGAAAATTGCGAAAAACAACTGGAGACTGCCCCAACTTGACTATGCAGGCGATACACCTGAAGTCACAGCTGGAAGAGTGGACACCACCATCACATATTGAAACCCCTGAGGACGAAACAACAAGTCCAACTGACTCCGTCAAAACAGCCACCGCTTATCAATACGCAACATTGCTATACCTTCATCAGGCGTTCCCTCAGCTCCCTTCGCTGCCAGCACTGATTCTCGCTGAGAAGACTTTGTGCGAGCTTGCTTCAGTCGAACCCAGCTCTCGCTCATGCATCATCCATATATATCCTCTCATGGCCGCCGGTTGCGAGATGATCGATGAAGATGACCGGGCTTGGGTAATCCAGAGATGGAAGCTACTCCTATCTCGAATGAAGCTCGGCATCATCGAAAAATCCCTCACTGTTACTAAAGAAGTGTGGGCTCGGCGAGATGCCTTCGCAGCGAAGTGTAATATCTTTGAGGCAAGGCACAGTGACAACATGCCCACTGCACAAGCACGCAAGCGCAGCCTCGATGCGTATCTCGAAAGCAATGATGATGACTTCTGCTGGCTTGAATCAAGGCCCAAACGGAGGGCCACGGATTCAGACGCACATCAATCACATTCAATCTCCTACTTGTTCCCATTAGAACAGCGTAGAAGTAATGGGTCACAACATAGCAATGTGGAGCTACTTGAACCAGAGTTCACTGTTAAAGGCTATCTCCATTGGCTTGGTGTAATGCGGGATTGGAACTGGGAAGGTGAGGTTCCACAAACATACTGAAGATGCCGAATACTAACTACCATAGTACTACTAGGCTGAGAGCGCGTTTGCGTATGCGCCCAGAGAAAGGAGTCTCTGAACCCGGAACAACTCGTGGAAAGACGATTCGACTGTATTCAATCACACGGTCGACTCCAGCAACATCTTCACGATCGCGACAGCCACTTCAAATTACAGTACACATGGCACACTATGGATACCATCTGCATCAATCGCACTTCTTTCAGCGTTAATTTTGATGTTCGATCTCATGCTACTCAAAAGATTTGGTGAGTGCGTTCACAGCCACTACGCAAGTGTCACACAGGCGTTCGATCATGAACGTGCTTGTGGAACGTGCACTATTGGATTAATGTGGAAAGCTTACGATGGCAAAGCTCATCCATGCTTGTGACAGGCAAGTTGTCGACCGAGTATGGGAACAACGAGCGATTGTCAGGGCAAGATCTCAGGACCGCTCACTCACTTTGCTCGAGACGCCAAAGAAGTGCAGTCACAAGGTGGTCACGCTTGACCGTAAGCATTTGCCAGCCTAGTACCGTATGCCAACCATGGCATCGCGCTTGCACCGCCGGAAATAACACATGCCGGCGGCCATCATGCACATCATCACACCGTTGACCATGACTAGCGCAGTTAGCATGATATCAGCTAGTTAATCGAAAATAACTTTCAGGTCTTTTGACCACGCAGGTACCCGAAATGTAACGGCTATCGGCACCTGCCGTGCTATGCTCTGAAAACGGCCCCGTGATACTGATGGATTATTCATGCAGCATGCCTCGAGTCCTGCAAGGTCCCCACGATTATCAGACCATGCTGACAAAATCCAGTCCGCCCAGATCTGCGTGGTCTGGCACAAGAGTGGCTTTATCGGAGTCGAGTGATCATGTTCCTCAATGACAACCAATATGGGCCTGAAGGAAATTTCACTGTTGTAAGATCGCATCTGTTGGGGGTGAAGCATTCTGAACATATGTTTTACAAACTCAAGACGCTACTGCGCATGATTCTCTTCATGCTCCCAATCCGTGATCTTGCCAACGCGTACTGTGGGTACTGCTCCCAGCGCCAAGGCTGACTGCCTCTTTGGAGACTTGGTGCCTAGGGCGAGCAGACCTGTACGTCCCTTCATTGTGTACCGTCACAGCCGCGAGTAGCTTTTTGCACGACACCCAAGCCACCCTACGCGTCAATTATTGTACTCACGAGGCTGACTAGTCAAACGACAGATATCATGTGTATCTGAACGACCACATCTTGCATATTAGCAAGCCCGTGATGAGTGGCAATACCAAGGAAGGAGGGTGGAAGAATATCAGTCAAGGCTGGAAATGATGTAATTGCCAGATCATTGTTGTTTGTACTTTTCAAGAACGCCCACTTCCAGTTTAAATGTGATTCGTATTATTTTGGTACTAACTATGCCTCTCGTGAACACACAATATTAAAATAGATTTACATGTACATACTGAGAACTACTCAGAAGTAGACGCCTCATCATTCGAAGCCTCAATCTCCGCATCGCTCACAAGATCACTCAAAACACTACTCTCCGCGTCGCTTAACTCACTAACCTCAGCCTCACTCTCATCCTCGCTCTCTACCACCTTCTTCCCCTTCTTCGTTTTCTTCACGTTCCCAGCCTTGCTGTTCGCCTTTACAGGACTTCCCCCGTCGCCCTTCCGTCCTCCACTTCTCTGTACAAGATGATCAATCGGACACCCCTTGTCCCACCCCTCACTGCTCTCTCCCGTAATTGCCCTGCACCGTGGACAGTTCTTTCCATGCTTGATGAGCAGCTGGTGCAGCGGATATTTCAAGTGGTCTGGTACCCTGACCTCGCAGTGTGCGTATGTGGAGTTTCGTGTGGGGCCAGCGAAGGGTCCTTTTGCGCCCGGTGCTAATCCGCGCTCGTCGCCTGGCGGAGGGACCCAGTCCAGCCACTTACAGAGCCGGAATACGTGTGTGTCTACTGCAAAGCTTGGGCGTTGTAGGCAGAAGAGGAGCACGCATGATGCGGTTTTGGGGCCGATGCCGGGATAGGAAGTTAGGTGGGCAAAGGCGTCGTCATTGGAGAGCAAGTGCAAGTGATCGAGAGAGACAATGTCTTCGTCCGCTTTCTGCATCTCTCTGCCCTTCTCTTCCGCTGCTTCGTTGGTTTCGCCTTCTGCTTCGGTTTTCGTGGATTTGAGGGCATCGCGCCGTGCCTGGTTCTCCTCCCATACCATCTGTAGGATTTTCTTGATGTCTTTGCTTTTCACGTCTGCGAGGCCACCGGATTTGATGGCTTCGAAGATCTCTTTAACATCGGCTTTGCGCACGGCGTTCCAATCTACGCTGCCTTTGCCGATGCCAGATTGCACAACACCAAAGCGCTGGACAAGACCGGCGAAGGCGCGGGAGGAGTTTGTGCCGGATGTTGCGGCGGACAAACGTGTGCGGATTAGCGCGTCGAGGACGGAGGGTACTTCACCGCAGCCGGAGACTTCGAGAGATGGCAGTGGGATCTCCTTAGGCATTGTGACTTCGCCATGGACTTTCGATAGGATGCGATTCACTTCCTCGCACTCCTCGGCCGTTGGATGCGGGTAGTTTGGGTACGGCGTTTGTCCTGGTGTCAGTCCGTAGCTGGCCTTCTTCTTAGGCGACGTCTCGTTCGTTGTTGTGGCTTTCCCTTCCAGGTCATCGATGTTTTTTTCCCTCGCTTTGGTGGCCTTCTTCACCTTAGCTACTTTCTTAACCTTGATCGCGGATAGTGCTCCATCTCCTTTTACAGGCGCAAGATCAGGGATGGCACCAAGATTATGTGGCAAATCGTTGACGTCTCCCTCTTTCTTCACTTTCTTCACTAGTTTGGCGCTCTTGGGTTTCGCTGGCGCTTCCTCTGGCGACACTTCCTCTTCTTTGACGGCCTTCCTCTTACGCGACTTGGTAGGTCTGGGCATTTCCGGTGGGCTTGATGGAGGGATGGAAAGCTGCACTGATTCATCTTTCACATCTTTCAAAGATGCCGCCGTCGCAATTCGTGCAGAGCCTCGCGTAGCTCTTGTCATAGTGAACGAAGTCGACAAAGTCAATCGATGTAAAGAGCGACTCAGCAAAGGCCTGACGAAAAGGGACGTGGAGAACAGATTGAAAGTTGTAGCAATATGAAGACGTGAGAACAGTCGAGATAGGCACTAATGAAAGGGTAGAAAGTGATACAAAGGGTTCAATCACAATATAAGGTGCAAGTAGATATGACATCAGTGGGAAACAAAGTGGTGGGTGAATGAAACTCGGGGCGATGGATGGCAAAGGCCAGCCGCCAGGACGTCATTGATTGGAGCTCAGACTCGGTCCCTGCATCTTTAGCGCGTTATGCTTCCTCGGAACCCACGCGGCTGCCCCGCGTATCTAGTTTCCCGCATTGTCCTCTCACCCAACCTAGCCCCTCCCAAAGGTACATACATGTTCAGAAGCATGGCTGGAAGAGCACCTCTTGTCGTTCCTGCCCTGAAGACGCACACCGCGACTGTGATCGTTGCTCACGGGCTGGGTGACTCCGGCGCAGGATGGTAAGGCGCGTTGTTTGTGCCACCAAGACATGCATGCTAACGTCTGCAGGATCTTCCTCGCAGAAAACTGGCGCCGACGCAGCAAGTTTGAGGAAGTCTCGTTTATCTTCCCGAATGCGCCTAATATTCCCATCACTCTGGTGCGTGCTTCACAGCTGGAGACCCAGCATTCACTAACGAGAAAAGAACATGGGCATGAACATGCCTGGATGGTACGATATCAAGTCCCTTAGCACAATCACCGACCGCGAGGAGGACGAAGCCGGCATTATAAAATCCCGCGACTACTTCCACTCCCTTATCGATGCCGAAGTCGAAAAGGGCATCCCCGCGAACCGAATCGTTATTGGCGGTTTCTCTCAAGGAGGCGCCATGTCACTGTTATCTGGCGTCACATACAAGAATCAGCTGGGAGGCATTTTTGGTCTCAGTTGCTACCTGTTGCTGCAGAAAAAGATCAAGGACATCATCCCTACCGAGAACCCCAATCAAGGCACACCCATCTTCATGGGCCATGGAGACGCCGACCAAGTCATTGCACACAAGTACGGCAAGCTGAGCGCCGACGAGCTCGCTTCTCATGGTTATAAGGTCGACTTCAGGACATACAAGGGTCTTGCGCATTCCGCAGATGCAGACGAGATCGACCACCTCGAGGCCTACCTTAAGCAGCAGATTCCTGCGCTCGGTGACAAGTCTGAGCTTTGACTTTCTCGAAGAGGGCCTACGTGTATATCGAACCAGACGATAGCCACGATTATGGTGTTGATTATCATCACATGGTTCGGTTGGCATATGAGGCGCGAGGCTACCGAGATCGAAGTAGCCAGGCAGACTTGAGCGGCAAGATCAAGCAGCTGGATCTTGCAAGGAGTGTGGTGGCATTTCTGTTTGCACATTTACTCTAATACCCACAGTCGGTTTAATATTCTGTCCTTTAATATAGACCATTTGATATGACGAGCTATCAGGTCGGCAAATACATGAAGTGGAGCTCGTTTTATTTGGTATGGTGGAGTACATTTTGCTGAGGCAGCGCACGCGAGCCGTGCTGGGCCGCATCTTCCCACTCCCTATGATCCAGACCGTTGAATAAATGAGAATATAAAATATATTAGGGTCACCCTTCCATAAATCTTATCCGTTATGGTCTAGTGGCTAGGATACATCGCTCTCATTCGCAAGTGCCGATGTGGCCGGGGTTCGATTCCCCGTGACGGAATCAGTGTTTTTGGACTTCTGGACGGTGTTCAATTGCAATGGTGGAAATGTTGAATTTTTGGTTGTGCAGACCAACAACACACGTGACCTTGGCACTTTCCACGAGCTGCACCCTACACAATCGCTACCTACACGTATGCGCTCCTGCCTCATGAATTGCAGCTCCTTTTCCACGCACGGTATTTCTCTTGTAGTCACAGTGGAAAGGATTGAGAGGACCTTTTTGCACATGCAGGCTATGGGGTCTCTATTCTCGAACCAGTCCACTACGCACCTTCTCACGTAGTCTGGTCCTCGCAACGCAATCACAATCACACAATTCGCACGACCAAGTGAAGCATCAAAAGAACGAGACTGAAAATATGGAGAAGAACGACTTAATAAATGCGGTAGTGTTTTGTTGCGCTTCTCCTATCATTCCATCCATGCAGGTTCTGATCCAACCGCATCGAATCCAACTGACGCAAGGCTCGGCGGGATATGCTTGTCTTCCGCTCTAGGCCTTCGAAGCCGCCGCGTACTTCTTCAAAACATCCAAATCGACGGTCTTCAAAGCGCTCTCGTGTGTGCACTCTAACTTAACCGGCGGTACCTCAACTCCCGATTCCTTCTCATGCCGCAATGTCTCGTGCCACCTTGTTGCCTCGACGCACCACCTCTGTCCCGGCCGGACGCCCATTTGCTTCAAATTGATGCCGCCGCTTTTTGACGCGAAGTTGAGGAACGATTGCGTAAGTTCAGCAGCGATCGGGGTTTGCGAGTCGCAGAAGCCAGGCTTGAAAGCGGTGGTCGGTATCGATTTGCTGGCCATGGGGTACATGCCGCGCGACGAGTGCTGTAGGAGAGGTTCCTGGAAGACTACGATGGCACATTTAGTTAGGCTGGCTCAGATTGTGTAGTTGGGCGTTGGTTGTCCTAAACTCATTGCGCTCCAAGCCAGTGATGCTTCCAAGGCCAATGTAGCAACTCACCATTATTCTCGCTATCGCTCACACCACCGTGTGTTCGAGCAACCTGCGTCGAGCTGTTGATGTCGTATGCCGTAAGCTTTCCCATGATGTGCGATTGAATAAGACAGATGCTTCAATTGTGGATGTACTCAGACGAAGGTCGCTATATCTGCATACTGTAAGCCCCCTCTCAGCTCTTTTGAGGTCAATGCGACCTTAACCCGATCTTGATATTGTAGTCATCGAACCAACTATTCGAGCATGTGGACGTTTGCGGAGCTTGAAACATGTTCGTGTGCTTTGCTAGCGGAGATGCCTCCGAACTACAGCCATAATGCGGCTTTTGATATGGATGACATCACCGCCTTGCCCTACCCATCGTAGCAAGAGAAGGACCGTTTCCGACACACGTTTGCGATGCAGCAGTTGGTGCGCACCTGCCTCGGTTAGGTTTGGGACTCCCGACAGTTGTATCGCGTGGAGATCTGAGCCGAAGGGCGGAGACCACAACGTTGAGGCTGCAGATGGCGCCGGCCCTACTGGTAGAAGGAGGGTCGGGTCGAGTCGAATGGCAAGGTAAAGAGGGCGCTCGTTTGGCGAACTGAGACAGTGGAAGCGCCAATCATGGCTACTGCGGAGAGTTCAAATCAGTTCAATTCCTCACAGACCTCGCTACAAGAAATATCATGGTCGATCATCGACTGTATGATCATCATACCCTCCTCACTGCGGAGCCAGCTCCTGTGCAGACATGAAAACTTCATGATCTTGTCCTCCGGACGCCCGTTATGGACTCCGTACCCTCATAGCGAGTTGTCATTGCGATACCTTTGACATCATATCCAGCTAGCCCCGTTGCAATACCTTCGACTCTGTCAATTCCAGCTCTGTCAAGAGTCAGTGGTCACTAGCAACCATCGAAAGCCCCAAGACAACCCACCTGAGCCCCACAGATCTAACCTTGTCGTGTACTTGAGCTCCACTTTCGCATACTCACGCGACGTCCGCTGGACATACCAAAAATTCGCAGAATGCATTAACACACTACTCAAACATACATTACCATACCGATAGTACACCTCCAAGCTCTTCAACGGTGTATCTACTGGAGATCTGGAGTGGACCATCAGATTGCCAGACTGACGTGGTAACCAAGCGTTGCATCAAACCGTGTCTATCGCATGAACGACTTGGTGCAGCCACGGAGATTTTAGAAACAAGGCGCATTCGAAGCCCACGTTGAGAGGTACAGTGGTCAGATGTAGTGCGGCTTCACAGACGCTCAGAGCTTAGCATGCACATGGTCCGGAGTGACTGCAATAGACTCGATATCTCGTTCCAGTCCAATGCATCGTACGTTGCGATGATAGAGTGACAAGTAAGAAATCAAACGAAAGCAAGAACGCCCCTGGTCGATCTCGATCTCCTTTCCGTTATGGTATCCCCACCCATGAAATGCCAAAACGCCTGTTGATGCCATCCACCCAGATATTGTACATCTCGCAGCCCTTAATCCCCAGGCTCGACGCTTGCGCTGGCCCTTTCTTTCCCTCCCAAGCTCAGCTTGATCTTCTTTTTCCGCGGCTCCTCGCCCTCATCGCCGTCCCTCTCTCTCTTGCCGTCACTGCGCTCGCTTGTCTCGCTAGCTTTGCGCTCCACGTCGGGTCGACCAGTCTTGAGCTTGACCTTCAGACTGCCAGCACTGCTGCCTTTATCGCGATCCGCCTTCTTGATGTACGAGCTCTTCTTTTTCTTCTTGCGTTCTGGCGTATCGTCGCCGAGCTCGTCTACGTCGTCTTCGCCTTGCGCCAGCTTCTTCATAGGACTGATACCCTTACCCTTCGCCTTGGGGCCGTCGCCGTGTGAGCCTGGTACTGGTGTACCTAGGCGGCTGCCGAGGGGTGTGTTGCCGAGACCTGAACCTGTGCCGTTTTGGCCTACGATTTTGGCCATGGCATTGCGACTTGACTGACGCCCGGAGATGCCGAGGCATTTCTCTAGATGTTGTGCGAAACGTGTGATGAGCAGCGAGCGCTTGCAGTTCGGGCACGTGTGCCAGGGGATGTATGAGGCGGGCTTGCCGCCTGTGTTGAGCTTGATTTCCTTTGCGTCACCGGCCATCTCTGTGTCTTGCGAGCCTGGTGTGCCCACGCTCTCCTTGTCTGCGTTCTTCTGTTGCTGCTTGATAAGCTCCCGCTCCTTCTTACTCTTGGCCATGTCAGTAGGGAATGGATTGCCGTAGACATCGTGGCCTGATCGCTGGACCCAGGGGTAGAGCAGGCAGTACTCCTTGGTCAGATCTGGGTTCTGCATGCCCTTGCCCATGATCGGGTGCATTAGCCGCGGCAGCTTGCAGTGCGGGCAGATCATCTCCGGTGTCGTCTTGAGCGGGTTACCCTTCAAAAATACTCGGCCGTTCTCGTATCGCGCAGCGGTCGTTTCGCCACTGGGTATCGCAGGTTGGCTGTTTGTCCCGGCTTTCTGTGAGGCTGGTTCGAGGGTGGAAAGGGCGATGGACTCGGCTTGTGTGGCGGCGGATTGCATGCGCAGCAGCTTCTCCGAACGATGGCATGACAGCGCTGTCTGCAAGACGATATTCGATAGTGCAGCCTCGAGGATTTCTTGGATCTGCGGCGCGCGTGTTAGCAGCGAGCTCCCCAAGCTCGGTGAACATATCAGCCTACCAGATCCGGCAATACATCTGACGGCAGACCCGACGCAGACTCGGCGGCTGCGTCCTCCGACATGCTGCTGGTCGCAATGGCGATGTTGGCAATGCAGCAGGCAGTCCCGGGCGCTGCAGGCTACGTCGATGGCAATGGTGGAACACTCTGGCGCGGCTGTATCGAGAACCCCTGTTCGGGCGCGTCATCCCTGCTAGCCCTAGTTGCATCCCCACACAACACCTCCGCGGTCCACAACTCATCTGCAACGGTCTTCACAGGTGTGGTCTGATCTTTGAGACGAGATAAACAGGCGCAGATCGTTAACCGCTGAGTCACATTCAGATCGTCTTTCTATTTTGCTACCAAACACCACCTTCACCGCGTCCTATCGTTCTACCTGTTGCACAAGAAAATGACTGCATTTCCCCCGGACTGCGAACGACAATTAGAAGATCGAAGCCCCCATCAAGGCCAGACGTCGTGATCTTGCACTCTGATGCAAGCCTCAACTATACACCTTGAACAGTGCCGGATCTTCGGGCCCCTGTGTGCAGTTCATGATCCTTAGACTGACCCTGCGCCATACAGCCCGGAAGGAAGCCAAAGCAGCCTGAGACCACTGAAACTCATTGCTGAAGACAAACAGTCTGGTAGAGCTGTAGAAGCAAAGCCTACTGCTCCTTCCAGCCCTTGCGAACATTAGAGAACATGCCTATCGCTCGTTGTTGTGATGCTCTGCTCTGCGGCTGAGTGTATGATGCGAGCTGCAGCGTTTCGCTCAACTTTGGTTGATTGCATGATGGGTCAGCAATGAGAAAGCTCGGACTTGAGTTCTTCAGTTAAGTTCACCCTGAACTAGGACTCTGCCCTGTGGCTGTATGAAGTGCAGGCGTTGTCGACTCCATGCCCTCCATGTCGCTGGATGTTGCATTTGCTGGAGCTGGAAGCCGATCTCGTTTCCTTGGCTGTCTCTTTGTGCCAACAGGCATCCTCCTCTTGCTACCGCAACGGTTGCAGTTGACGACTAGAACATCTGCCCACGGCTTCTTACCGCTTTTGCTCTTGTTCTCAATCTCTTGCGTCGCAGTTTGCCCAGGTACCAGAACTGTGTGGCAGCTCTTGCACATAGAGCGTTTCAGGTCAACAGATAGTCGGAGCTGCGCCTTTCGGGAGACCGTGTGAAGATCTGCGCCAAGCTGCATGGCAAGAGGTGATGATTCTTGAATTTGATTGAACTCCGATGACACCGCATCTTTTACTTCACTCTTGATGTTCTTGGTGGGCAACTGCAAGGTCAAATATGTGGCCGCTTGGTAAAGAAAGGTGATTCGTGCGTGCAGATGCTTATTCGGAATTCCTTTCGGCTTTGGCGGTTTGTCTTTGGCCATGTTGAAAATGTAGCCAGAAATAGTGTATTGTGTGGTCAGGTACGAGATGGTCGCGTGGCGCTCAGGAAGCAGTCTCCGGTGGTCTTCCTGTCTGAAATTTTCATGGAACAAAATCGGGACGTCTCTTACTTCGAGTCTTTGTACGAGTCTATTATTGTTGTTGGTTTCTCGCAGCGGCTTTGTGATTCACGAGTGTGCACAGACGCGCCTGCCTTACTCAGCTAGCGCGCTCGACACGCCGAGCTTTTGGTCCCACCGCTGCGTCTCGCTCTTTCCCATCACCGCCTGCGACAGCACCTCCAACCTCACAATCGCGTCACCCCGTGCATCAGCAGATCGTCCACTGACTCTCTTCTCTTAACACTACCGCTTTCCGGAGCTCCACCACTGCACCGCTGCCACTTTACTGTTCGGTAGCCTTGTTTGCGACACGCGCAACTACGAACTCCAACCTTACCTCACCGCTACCACCAACTTCTAATCATCATGTCCCACGAGGAGGACCTTATCGACTACTCCGACGAGGAGATCCAGCCAACGGAGGCGCCTGCCAACGGCAACGCAACCGTAGCTAAGGGTGGCCTTTCAGCTGGCGACGCAGCTGGCGACAAGAAGGGCAGCTATGTTGGCATTCACTCGACCGGTTTCCGCGATTTCCTCCTGAAGGACGAGCTCGTACGAGCAATCACGGACTGTGGCTTCGAACATCCTTCCGAGGGTTAGTCTAATTATCCCCCTCAGCCTTCTTCCACCTGAAAGCGTCCGTCCGTCCATTTGCGCATCGAAGCGGTATCAGTCTGTGGCCATGGTTTGGTCTACACACGAGCGGAGTAGTGAGGGACCCAGTGCCTTCCACTACATATGAGCCACCAGCCGACTGTTGTATCTGGGCGCGATTAGATCGGTCCTATACACGAGCAAGCCGGAGGGCTTTGTGCCGGTCCATCGTTTTGAACGAAAGCACTGGTTTTGGCAGATGTTGTGCCGCAGGAGGGCTCGAAAGAGGTGTCGTATGGATAATGTGGTCTGCGTATGGCTAGACTATCTCGTGTGGAGGACTTGGACCGCGCAAGATGGACGGACGCTCCCCTTTACACACTTCGTTGCGACCGCTTTAAGATCCATTCTGACATGCCCCGTGCTCTACAGTCCAGCAAGTTACCATTCCCCAGGCCATTCTCGGTAACGACGTTCTCTGCCAGGCCAAGTCTGGTCTCGGAAAGACAGCTGTCTTCGTCCTTGCTACCCTCCAGCAGATGGACGAGAAGCCTGAGCCTGGTGTTGCCACGATTCTGGTCATGTGCCACACTCGTGAGCTGGCCTACCAGATCAGGAACGAGTACAACCGTTTCGCCAAGTTCCTGCCCGATGTCAAGGTCGGTGTCTTCTACGGTGGAACACCAGTTCAGAAGGACATCGAGCTTCTCGGCAATAAGGACACTCATCCTCACATCATTGTCGGTACACCCGGACGTATCAACGCGCTCGTTCGTGACAGGCATCTCCGCCTCTCCAACTTGAAGCACTTCGTTCTCGACGAGTGCGACAAGATGCTGGACCAGCCTGGTTAGTATACTGAACGAGCCGACATTCGACCTTTCCTGACATATCCATAGACATGCGCAATGATGTTCAGTCCATCTTCCGCGCGACACCCGCTCACAAGCAGGTGATGATGTTTTCCGCCACCCTGGCGAAGGAGATCCGCGAGACCTGCAAGAAGTTCATGCAAAACCCTCTTGAGATCTACGTTGATGACGAGAAGAAGTTGACGCTTCATGGTCTGCAGCAATACTACATGAAGCTCGATGAGCGTGAGAAGAACAGGAAGCTCAACGACCTTCTTGATGAGTTGGAGTTCAACCAGGTTATCATCTTCGTTCGCTCGACTCTGCGTTGCACAGAGCTTGACAAGCTCCTGCGCGAGTGCAACTTCCCCAGTACTGCGGTCCACTCCGGTATTGGTCAGGAGGAGCGGTAAGTGCATATTGTCTCATGTACAAGGCATGTTTGCTGACGATAAAATAGTATCAAGCGCTACAAGGAGTTCAAGGACTTCCAGACCCGTATCTGTGTCTCCACTGACATTTTCGGTCGCGGTATCGACGTTGAGCGTATCAATGTTGCCATCAACTACGATATGCCTGACAAGGCTGACTCGTACCTCCACCGTGTCGGTCGTGCCGGTCGTTTCGGAACCAAGGGTCTCAGTATCTCCTTCATCAGCAGTCCCGAGGACGAGGCAGTCCTGAAGTCGATCGAGGAGCGCTTCGAGGTCTCCCTCCCCGAGTTCCCCGAGAAGGGTGTCGATGCCAGCACCTACATGGACAACTAAGCTTGTCATGTGGACTTACGTATGAATACCTGCGCGAACTACTACACTGTGAGGCAATTGCTTTCGATAGAAAGACTCGTCTCGTTCGTAACGAAAATCAGTGAGCATGAAGCAGGTGGGTTTGGCTTGTGATATTTTGTACTTTAGCTTCGGGAGCTCCTCGGCCAGAATGGAAAAGCAAATTGACACGCATTTATCCCAACATTCAAACTACTATGCTGCAGGTGACCCTCATTGAAAGCTGACCAAAGCTGACTACGCGTAAAGAGGGCACCTTTTATCAAATTTCTCAACCAGAATAACGTCATACGTACGAGCACTTAGCGAGAGCTTCGGCATTTCGCTACCCATCTACGAATATGTAGATCATCGTCGATGTATTGAGGCTGCCCTCAAACCCATTACCTTGTATTTCACGAACCCTCAGCCTCGGTCCAAATTGACCAAACCTCGACCCCACCATGCCCGACCCACGCGTCTTCATTATCCGTCACGGCGAGACAGAATGGTCGCTCAACGGCCGACACACAGGCACATCAGACATTCCGCTCACACAGAACGGCGAGAAGCGCGTCCGCGCAACCGGTAAAGCGCTAGTCGGCGACGACCGCCTCATCGTGCCCAGCAACATCGCGCACATGCAAGCCCCCCCCCCCCCCCCTCTGCGCGACGCACTACGAAAGCCCTCTAACACCTGCCAGCTACGTGTCCCCCCGCACGCGCGCGCAACGCACCCTCGAGCTCCTCGACCTGGGCTGCCGCGACCGGTACCCGTGGGACAACCACCCCGAGGAGAGCGACACCGAGCCCACAAACACACTGGACGTGCGCACAAACGCGTTCATTGAGATCACAGAGAGCGTCTGTGAGTGGGACTACGGCGCTTACGAAGGCATCACGTCCTCGGAGGTGCGCAAATTGCGCAAGGAAAGGGGGTTGAATGCGGACTGGGACATCTGGCGCGACGGCTGCGAGGGCGGCGAGAGCCCTGAGGACGTCACACAGCGACTGGACAAGCTTATTCATGAACTGAGGGAGAAGTACCATAAGGGCCGGTTCGGGAAGGACGGGAAGCCGAATGATGTGCTGATTGTAGCGCATGGGCATATTCTGCGCGCATTTGCGGCAAGGTGGATTGGCAAGAAGCTGGAGGATAATCCGAGTTTGATCCTCGAGGCGGGTGGTGTGGGGACGTTGAGCTATGAGCATCATAGTCTTGAGGAGCCGGCGATTTTGCTGGGTGGTGCCTTTGTGGTGGACGCGATTGAGAAGGAGGAGCAGCAGAAGCAGGAGGCGCAGAAGTAGTGTCCTTGAACTTCGACGAGAAGGAAAATTCCCATCATCTGTCGCTGAAGCATACCCGCGGAGGTTGTCACCACGACTGCAGCTGTCAATGCACGAGTAAGAGTAGGTCTCTTTGAAGATCGTTCGCATTGCTTGTTCTGGGCTTGCACTATCTTTGCGTCTTCGACGTTTTCATATGTATACCTGGGCCTTTCCTTCGTGATCGCCATTTTCCGATTTTCCATTCCTGCCTTCAATTCTTCATCACCAACTGGTACTCCTTCGTCTTCTGCTTGGCGACCTGTTCGAGCTTCTCCTTGTTCTTAATGGTCCAGAGTCCGATCTCCCGCACTGCAAAAGCGTTCACGAGGCAGTCGCGTCCGAACACTGGGTCGGTCTCAAGCCTAGCAACATTCGCAACATCTCGGCACCAGCTGTCGAGGCTGACCTGAGCCTTCGATAAGGGACCCTTCGCTGCACTCTCGACTACTTTTGCAATGTCAATTGCGCGACCATGAATGATTCGCAGTGCGTCCAACTCAGCGCGCAGGTTATGACCAACGATGATCGTCTCTTTGTCGACAAACTTGAAGAGAGCCGACCGAGCTGCAGTCCATCCCTTGAGAACTCTGTAACCCGCTTGACGAGCGTCCTCCATGTCTTGAAAGCTAGACAGTCCAGTAGTAGCCGGATGCCAGTTGACGACTCGTGCATGTGGGTTGTTGCAGACCAAGTGGCTCATGAGGACGCGACAGGTGAGGACATCGACCGCAGCAATCTTGACCACTTCCTGACAAACATTGGCCAAGACGATCTTGCTACAGTACATGGCGATGATGTCAAGAGCAGGCTTGGCGGGGTTGCGAGTTGGTGCACTCTCGAACTCGGCAACGGGGTACTGCGCAGTATACTCGGTCGCGAAAGTCTTGGGGGCTGGCACGTATTCAAGGGACTGAAGGATGCGAGGCAAGTGACACATGTCGTTGAACATACCGGTAACATCAGGCTGTCGATCTACACTGATACGTGTCCAGTCGATGCCACCAACACTCATCTTGCCGTCATGGTGAATAAACACGTCAGTTTGCAGCAACAGGCGTAAGGTTTTGCTGCAGAGAAATTTGGCTTGCTCCATCTCTAGAGCATCGCTGATATTGTGACTCGTCGGCAGAGGTGGGGTCGTACTGACTCCAGCATGGTGAGTGACTTGCTGGTAAGATTCATGGGATGGTGCCACGCGTTGAGCTAGTGTGTGGGAAGGAGGTATATGGAAGCTGGCAGGAGCAGGCGCACGATGGCCACCGCTGTTGCCACCTCGGCCACCGCTATTGCCGTTTCTACCACCGCGGGAACCTGTTGGCGCTTTCAGCTGACCTTCTGCTCGGAGTCGCTCTCGCTCGCGCTGAGCGAGCATCCAGGAATCTCTCCCATGCAGATCTAGACCCTGGCCGCCGAAACCGTGCACGTCTGTCTTGTGCATATTCAAGCCCGCCTCAGAGGCATAGCTTCGTGTGCAACCGTTGATATTGCAGACGAGCTTTTTCGCTCCAGCAGATGGAGTGGTGGGCGCTCGTTCAGGAGCCGGAGCCAAAGCCTGGGGTTCTAAAGAACTTGCTGAAGTAGGTGCGGGAAGATCGCTCAGTACTATCGGTGGCTGGCGAGGCACTGAAGCCCTGGTGTTCAGTGTGACGGATTGAAGAGACATGGGGTACGATGCGTCGGCCAGAGCCGTGGACCTTAGTGCAGGGGCTTTCAGAGTCACTGTATGGCTCTGCACATTCAGCGATGCTAGTGGAAGGCTCTGGTCGTGCTCTGCAGTGTTGGGGACTTCCCGCGAGAAGTATGCGGTCCGCTTCATGGTGAGTGTATTGCAACCGAGAACATGATAATCGTAAGCGAACTCGGACGCGAAGGTCTTCTTGCAACAGCGGCAATACTCCTGGCCTTCGCTCACTTGACTTGGCGTACCTGAAGAATTACCGCCGTATTCCAGCTCTTGGGCCTCTTTAACGACCAACTTCGGCTTATCCGGGTCGATGTATCCAGGTCGAGGTGTTTTCTTCCAGTCTTTGAAGTGCTTAGCGTCGCAGCATGGCTTACCATGCGCTCGGTGGCGTGTATAGCCTCCCTGAGTGTCAAAGACTTGAGGGCATCTATCGCACTTGAACTGACCAACATCTAGATGACCGCTCACAATACGGTGCTGCTCAAGCTTGAGCGAGTCGTCAAAATGGAACGGGCACATCGGGCACTGGTGTTGGACTGGCTCTGCGTCTTCGTGGTTCATCATGTGCATGCTAAGCTCTTTTCTGCTGTTGAACAGCTGCTCGCAACGACCACAGGTGTGTTTCTTCCTCGTGACGGCGCGCCCCATGGCAGGGTGTAGCCAAAAAAAAGTAATCAGTTGTCGAGGAGTTGAGTTGGCTGCCTCTCCGTGATAAGTTAAGGTAGGGTGTTGGCGGCGGCGTGTTTGTTTACGTGCCTCATAGGAAGGCGCAAGCCGCGCACGGACAGTGGCAATGATGATGAGGTAGCGTACGGCGAGATGATAGGGTCTGCGTGGCCATGATCAAGGTGAAAGGAAGTGATAAATCAGAGCTTTCTTACGCTGGAGATGAAGTGAGCGAGGCACAGCTCAATGACAGTTTATGAAGTGCCAGCTTGGAGGCGGTTGGTGAACTGGATGGTGTCTAGCATCAAGGACGAATGAGTGGGTAGGGACATGTTATAGGTTATTACATGCGCCTATTATCAGAGCTGCGTACACCATCAGGTAAAAGTACCACACTGTCTGGTCTTCCCTTACAAGCATACGTTCAGAAGCACTCGACTGTTTCTACATGTGGTCGACCGATATGCTTGTGAATACTGACTATCCCGGCCTTGCACTGTCGGTTAGTGCTAAGCTCGCAAGACTACATATAAGTGTACACATGATACTATGAAGGTACCCAAGGTATTATCGATGACAGGTCATCTCGGTGAACTCGTTTCGCAGTGCTAGCCCGTTGCTCGAGAAGAGGATATGTCTCGGTCAATCAATAAAGATGAGATACGGGGGTAGGCGTAATTTGCAGCGAAACAGCTCATCAAATACGCCAAAGACCTTGCTCAGATCTAATCCTGGCAGGTGCTCAATACCAATAATGCAGATGTCTTGAACAAAAACATTCTCTCGCAAACTACGCAAACCTGTGGACAAGCACAAGTCTAGAGTATAACTGCATTACTCGTAGTGATATTTCCGTGTCTCTTCGATAGGTCTCTACACGGACGACATCGCTTCAGCAAAGTAATCATCTGGTAGTTTCATTGAGGTCTAGATTTATGGGAGGTGTCCGGAATGAGTTCGAAAGAATCTTATAAATTATCAAGGTTTCAAGAGATCACAATGCCCACACATGCAAGAACACGTTGAGAATCCGTGCAATAGATCCCACCAAAAGAGCCCTAGCCGTCTAGAGAACCCAACTATGTGCTGCGTTTGATGAAAGAGGCGGGACGCAACGGCACAGAGTGCTCGATTGGTGCGTTTGCGGGATAGGAGATGTTAAAGCTCATATTGGTGTAAATCAAGCCAACGGTGTGTGGCGCTGATCATGGGTCCTCTGTCCTTGAACATCTTCGGCCCTCTGGCTCATAATGCTTTCGTCAATCTCGGAGGGGCGCCGTGTACATATGTAGCCTGAGCTTAGCCTAGAAGTGACCTGCTCTCTAGTATCGGTAAACTACATGAATATTCGATTGGACAAACTGTAAGTATATGCTATCACTACACTTCATCGACATTCCCTTCCAATACATGATAGCGTTAGCCATTCTTCGCACATCTGAAGATGCAAATAACGTCCACCTGTAAATTCTCGTTGACCGAAGGGCCAATCACAATCGTCCGAGGTGGCTGGGAATGCCCTGCGGGCAGATAACAAGCCCGCGAACAAATTGGCAGTAGGCTGATATTTGTACCATCTGGATGTGTCTGAACGCAAGTATGGATTTAGTGGATATGAAGACTGTAGCGCCGTCTGGATTATATGTATGTTGGAGTGAGCGTGGTTTTGAACAGGAGCTATGTCAATCTTCAAGGGGTACAGTTTGGCTTGTACTCGTAAGCCTCGTTCACGTCAGTGAGAGGAGATTCTTTAGCCACGACGAAAGACTGACGGTAGAGAAGCGCAGTTCGCTGTTGGGTAAGAGCTGGAGTCGATTGTCGTAGGCAGTTGAAATTATGGAGGAGGAAACGTCGCATGCGTTCTGTTGTCTGAAGTGCATCAGATGGGCGCAGTATCGGTGGTTCGAAGGCTGCTCTTTGACCTGGCTCAATCGTGCTTGAGAGGCCCTCCAGCGACCCCCTTCTAGCCCATAAGGTGCGCTGGCTGTGTTGGCTGTGTTGGCTCGAACGCGGCGATGCCATTACCATGGGCGAAAGTGATATGCCTCCATAAGATGACCCGTACACTATCGTACTGGGGAGGTCTGTCGTTGATCGAGACGCTTGTGCGTGATTGTAGAACGGCTTCTCAGGTCTACCACGAAGACTCCCAGTCGCCGATGCCCGCGGGGGCGTGCCGCCGGATTTGAACATGTTTGTCGATCTATGTTCTGACTTCGATTTACTGGCGTTGGTCGGGAAGTGGAATCAGCTGATAGAGCGACGTCTTGGACGCGCACCTTGGACGAAATAGGTGCAATGCAAGAGGGAAAGAAAGATGAACATGATCAGAAGTTGTGTGGACAAAGACAACAAGGGTTACTCCCCTGCTGTCGGCAGTTTTTGGATGACGATTGAGATAGTCCCCTTCTTCGAGCATTGTTGGACTGGTCTCAGGGCTCGCAGTAACCTATCATCATCAATGTCCACTCAATCAGGAGAGGCTGTTGCAGTCATCAAACCATAACTGAGCTTCATTTTCAGAGTTGGAAGATCTCTCTGTAACTTCCGAGCAAAGTTAGCAAAATGTGTTACTTGATCGTTGTACATTCCATGCTTCATTATGGCGTCTCCAGCCTGATTGTTGAAGGACATGGTGTGCCCCGCACGGTGTATGTAGGCATTCTTTGGTCGTGAGTCCAAAATCACCAGGACATGACGTTCACGACTGAACCCTGTAGAGGTGGCCATTGCTTTTCATCGAATGTGGGAAGTAGGGTTTGATGGAGTTGTGACTCGGAGTAATTAATGGGCAAAGGGTCGCACAAACTAGTATGAATTAGTTAGCGTGCCACCACGCAATCAGCCGCGTTCGAACGAGGCTCTGGAGTGAAAGCTTGAGCGCGGTGTTTGACGCCTTTTGTAAACTGCCCGATAGGGAAGGTTGATTCCGAGGCCCCACTTTTAATTCTTGTGCGCGTTCGAACTTTTGCAGCGCCGGGTTGACGCAAAACTCGTTTTCGACCCCAGTGACCCTTCCCTTTACGCGATCTCTCAGCTGCAGGCTCTGACACCAACTCACAATCGGTTCCTGCACGGCACACCCGCCAACATGGCCACCGACCGCGGGCCGAAGCCCAAATCGGCCGAAGTTCAGCGCAAAGGCGAGGCCATAGACGATGCAGACAGACAAGCGGCCAACCGCTTCGCCGAAGAAGCAGCAAAGCAGTATGGGAGAGGCGACAGAATCAGGCCAAAGTCCGTAAAGGACAAGAAGCTGAGGTCCAATCTGCGGTTATTGGAGAACAAGAACAAGCAAGCAGTGATCGAGGCGAAGAATGTCGAAATTCTGCTAGAGAACAATGAAGGACTGCTTGAGGCCGAACATGAGCTGGAAAGGACATACAAGGTTCGACAGGACGACATCAAGGCCGCCGTCGCAATAGAAACCGCAAAGAAGGGCTTTGAGCTGCGACTGGACGGGCTGGGACCGTACGATGTTTGCGAGTACAGCAGGAACGGGCGCGATCTGCTGATTGCAGGGAGGAAAGGGCACGTTGCGACATTCGACTGGAGAGATGGCAAGCTGGGCTGCGAACTACAACTCAATGAGACGGTACGAGACGCACGATGGCTACATACCAGCAACCAGAAGAACTTCGCGATCGCGCAGAAGAAATGCGTCTACATCTACGGCGGCGACGGCGTGGAGATCCACCAGCTGAAGAACCACTCCGAAGCCACACACCTCGAATACCTCCCCTACCACTTCCTCCTCTCCTCGATATCGACAGCCGGTATCATCAGATACACAGATGTCTCAACCGGCCAATCGCTAGGAGAGCTCTACACAAAACTCGGACCCGCAACAGCGTTGGTGCAAAACCCCCACAACGCCATCCTGCACGTCGGCCACCAAAAAGGCCTCGTCACATTATGGTCGCCCAACAGCGCCTCACCGCTCGTCAAGCTGCTCCCTCACCATGGGCCAGTCCGCAGCCTCGCCGTCGACAAGTCTGGCACGTACATGGTCAGCACCTCGCAAGACCGCCGTATGAGCGTGTGGGACATCCGCATGTTCCGCGAAATCCACACGCACCACTTGCGCGTCCCAGGCACCTCGCTCTCCATCTCCGACCGCAACCTGACCGCCGTCGGCTACGGGACACAAGTCAACATCTACAAACCCGAGATCTTCACCTCGAACCCAGACCTCGTTTTGCCCACACCGTACATGGCCTGGGGCGGCGAGGGCCTATCGACAGGCCGCGTGCGATTCTGCCCCTTCGAAGATATACTCGGGATCGGCCACGAGAAAGGCTTTACATCGATCATCGTGCCCGGCGCCGGAGAGCCCAACCCAGACACCCTCGAGCAAGGCACGAACCCCTTCGAAACCAGCAAGCAGCGCCGCGAGACAGAAGTCCACGCGCTTCTCGAGAAGATTCAGCCCGAGATGATCGCGCTCGACCCCAACTTTGTCGGAAATCTGGACCTCACATCTCAGGAACAGCGCAAGAAGGAGCGCGACCTCGACCATAAGGAGGAGGATAAGATCACGAAGCTAAAGAAGAGGGGGCGCGGCCGCAATAGTGCGCTGAGGAGGTATCTCAGGAAGAGCGGCAGTAAGAATGTTATCGATGAGGAGAAGGAGCGGGCGAGGGAGATTGTTGAGAGGAGGAAGGAGAGGAACGTGGAGAAGCAGAAAAAGCTCAAGGCTGCGTATGGGCCGGCGCTGGAGCGATTTGCGGCGAACAAGAAGGCGTGAGGGATGAACAAAAGCATAGCATTTACGGGCGTTGGAGGTGCATATACCCTCTTCTGTTTAGATGTGGTAATGCAGGGACGTTTACAATTTTTTCGGATTCAAGGTCGAGGGAGTATGTGTGCAACGAGAACGCCTGTCCATTTTATCTACCCAGGTATCTACCGTCATGCAGTCGTATCATCGTGCACATGCTCTACTCGACCAGCATCGGCGCGGTCTCGCTCTCTGCAACAGCGTTCGCATCCTCTACACTCCACGCCTTCGCGGGACGGGGCCAGACCCGCTTATACAAACTCACAGCCACGGCATCCATGGGGTTGATCTTCCCATCAAACGTCGCCTTGAAGTATCCATGCGTACCCAGACTCTCTTTGATGAACCCACTCCTACCCCTCCTAGTCCACAGCGGCAAGCTCTTGAACCACCTGACATCCGAGTCGTTGAAGAACATGTAGCGCACCGTGACGACGCGCTTGTTGATCTTGTAGGGGTGGCCGGTGAGCACGACGCGCTTGGCGATGATGCGGTTCATCGAGGGCGGCAGCGAGGTGCCTGTGCCGATGAGCTGGAGGCCGGAGGACGATGGCGAGTCGGGGGTAGAATGGGAGGTTGTGCGCTGGAAGTAGAGAAGAGGCACATTGCCCCAGGTGAGTGGACCGATGAAGGAGGCGATGGCATTTTGGCCGGGGTATATGAAGCGGTCGAATTTGTGGACATTGTTAGGGGTGTTGCCTGCTTGGGAGAAGAGCTAGGTGTTGTCAGTGCGTGTTCTGTATGATTTATGATGTATGGAATAGCTTACAGGGTTGATAACCATGCGGCGCGCACCGCACTGGACGATCATCTCAGTCTTGGACTTGATAGTCATGCCATGGTCGGTGCTGAGCAGGATGCTGTAGTTGCAGGCTGTACGCTTATGCTCGTGTCTCAACAGGGAGAACATAGCGACAGGCCGCGACTGTGACTGCTGCAATCGTAGAGGTACGCCACGGATGTGTACGCTGACCCGATTACCAGGCTTGACGCCGCCGGCCCATGCTTCGCGCATGAATTTCGTTGCTGTGCGCTTGTAATCGGAGATTTCGAGCAGTCGCTGCCACTCCTCGGGCTCGTACGGTCGGTCCTCCTCTTTCTCCCATACACTCTGCTTCAAGCTCTTGAGACCGCGGTACTTCATAAGACGCTCCCGCGCATCTTGGTTCGGATGAAGCTCAATCTCATCCGGGAACTCGAGGTCTTGCTCCTCCTCGGCTTTCCTTGACTTTCGGTACGCCTCGATCTGGTCTGCCTCGTCTTCCGGCGAAGGATCAAGGAACATCTCAGATTGTGGATACTCAGATGGGCCGCCCTCAGTCATCGCCTTTCCGTCGAGGTCCATGCCCTCCTCGCCATCAGCAGGATGAGCAGGAGCGCTCTGGCCCTCCTCAACATCCTCCATATCAAAATCTTCAAGGTCAGAGTCGGAATCGGAGAAGTCTTCAAGGTACCATGCAGACTGGTATTTGCTGGTACCCTTCGGCAACCGTTTTGGCTTCGGTCGGGCCTCCTCGTCCTCCTCATCTGAGAAGTAGTGATGGTCGTCAAGCAACACTCCTTTTCGCTCGGTTGGCGCAATGGACGCAGCGTATTGTGTGACATCGTCCATAAGTGTCTCCTCGGGTGCGAGATCTGCGACGTCATCCTGGTCCTCAGTTGGGCGCTCCAATACAGGGTCCTCCTCAGCATCAACCATCATGTCACTATCTTTCTTCTTCCGCGCCTCCAAGGGTGCCGCGACAATCTTGTCGACCTGGAAGTCGCCCCAGTCGCCGACCTGGATCAGCCTATCGGCCTTCAGACCCAGACCGCGGACTACGCCAGTCAACACAACATCGCCGGTACCATCCTCGTTGACCGCTGACTTGCCACCGGGCCAAGCAATATCCTCGATGAACATGTAGCTCCTCTGGTCTCTCCATCTTATGCCCTTGGTTGTGATTGTGCAAATCGATCGCACGAGGTTCGAGGATTCCTGTCGGTTGTCGAGAGAGTATACGCGCTCGGTGGTGGGCAACCAATGTGTGATGTACGACTTGAGCGATGCAACAACCTGCGGCCTGCGCTTCACGGGCTCTACCTTGTCCAGCGCCTGAACGACGGTGAAGGCGTTTGTCAGACCCTGGCTCTCGACCGACTTCAGGATCAGCTCGCCCTCCTCGTCCACCTCCTCATCTGCGGAAAGCACGAAGACAACAAAGTCCGCGACTCTGCAAGCATCGAGCGAGGCAAGCAGGTCTCTCTTGACAACCAAGTACTGGATCTTCTGCTTGAAGCGGTCCACATCTGTGCGCACCCATCCCGCCTCGGGAACGTCCTGCTCGATGTCCAACGCCGTGTTCAAGCTGCGCACTGCCGAGGCAGAGGAAATGTCCGAGCACAGGGGAATGATCGCAACAACGCGCGGTGCACTGTCTCGTCCGGCGAAAACGTTGGTCTGTTTGGCATGCTCGTTGTCCTTGTTGATGCGCATCTGCTTCGAGCGGTTGCGGCGGTCGAATTTCGACATAACTTGCTGATGGGGCGTCTTACGACTTCCTCGTTCGAAGCCTACAGCCTCGACCTTGCCTACACAATTGTCAGCGCATGCATGGACACAAACGTGCAGACTCCCGTACCCTTGCTGATCTCCTTCAGCGCGTTTTTGGTGGCATGGCGAGACTTGAAGCCCTTCTTATGCTGCTTCGTGGTGCTGCGGTGGTGGTGGTTGTCTGCGACTGAGGGAGCCATGTTGCTGCTGCCGCCCGCCTTGAATCTGAAGGGAATCGACGACGCCACTTTTGCTGCGGTGCGTCAGAAATGCTGCGCTTCGAAGTGCGGGACATCTCAAAATGGATCCACTTCCACACATTTTTGGATTTCGCGCTAACTTATCGATTAACTAGCCTATCGTTCAGGACGACCTTCATCATCTCCACCTTGCAGTTCAAGCATCAAGTCAGTCACAGGCCATCTGCATGACAAGCGTTAACTTTTTATTCATCAGCTTTATTATGTTGTGTCAACATTGTGCATCTTCGTTCAGGACTACGTTGCTCTCGCTATCTAGGTCGAGATGAAGACCGACTGGCAGGTGCCACGGCGGCAGGGGCTGCGGAAGACTTGATTGAAGCCTGTTGCTGCGGCTGGACTCGTGCTCTAGGTACAGCATGAGAATGGGAACGAAAGAACAACTTTGGTGGTGTAGTGGCGCCATCGATCCTGACTGCCGGGTGCCTTCGTACGCCAAGGTTGAGTAGCCAGTATGCATCACTCATGCTCTCGGTCCCCATCAAGCCTCGAGATCTGTTCCGAGTCAGGCACTACAATTCCTTATTTCAGTTGCAAACTTTAAATTTTTATTGTCTCATTGCTTCTTCAAGTCTTATCGCGCGTCGGCTGCCTCTGCCTTCACCCACGCAAACGGCAAACGGCAGCTGCTTCCCTCCCGCAAGCTCACCACAGCCCCCAACTCTCGGCTCACTGTCTCTCTGAATTTATCTACTTCCCACGCCTATAAGGTGCTCCGACTCGCACATCTACACCCTCACTCACACCACACTACCCTGCTCGCTAGTCACCTTCAAAGCTGCAACAATGGTCAACAGGAACCGTAGGCAGGTCCATGCTTACAATCCCGACGAGATCGAGCGGTAGGTTTGTTCCAATTGGCGCACGTCAAGCCACTGACATGCAATAGACTCAAGCGCGTTCCTCTCCCTCCGAAACTCAAATGCAGCATGTGTGAGAAGAACTACAACGCTGCCAACTTCGGTGAGAAGCAGAAGACCGACGTTCGCTGGCAGATCTCGCGGGCAGGCCGCATCACGACTAACCCGAAGTGCTCCAAATGCACCGGCGGTCAGCTCGTCGAGATCGAATGCACCCATTGCCACAAGACAAAGGGTCTAGAGGACTTCGCGAAGGTGCAGCGCAGAAAGCCTGACAACGCTGTAGGTATACACGTGTGGAGTAGCTGGATGATGCTAACGGTCATCAGCAATGCTATGCCTGCACAGACATCCAGCTCGCACGGCTGCCTGTCAACGAAGAGCGCTATGACGATCCTAGCAAGGCGTTTATCAACACCGAGAGCTCCAGTGGCCGTATGCCAGAGTACTGGTCGTCCACCAACTCCGCCCGCGACACTGAGTCCAGCAACGCAAGTGCGATTCGAATCTCCATCATCATCCTCGCTGACCATCTAAGGGTGAATGGCCAGACACAGAGTACTCCGGTCGAGGCCGTCGCAGGCAAGACGGAGGTGGCATCAACCCGTCTGACCAGTTCCAGCACGCGATGTCCATCGGCGGCGAAGTATCTGACACACTCATCGATTCGGAATTCTCGTACACGCCTGTAAACGACACCAAGCCAAGCGCATGGAGCGAGGTTGCAGGTACCAAGTCATGGCACACCGGCACTGCCTCCAGCGCTCGGAAATTCAACCCTGATAGCTACGGCAGACCAAGCACTCGCTCTATCTCCAATTCTGATTATTCGTTCAACTCAAGCATCGCGGAGCGCTCTCAGCCTGGCAGCGACCAGATCGGGAACAGAAGCGGCTTTTCCAGGGTCAAGGCCTACGTATGTATATCCGGAAAGCTCGATACTGAATTCACATGAAGCTAACCCTTGACAGCGTCCGCCTACACCACCTATGCTGCAGGAGGAGCACGAGTTCTCGTCGCCCGAGAACTCAGACTCAGGCGAAGAGGATAACGACAGTGACGACGACACCATCATCTAGGAGGGACGGGCGAGCGGGCAACTAGCAGGCATTCGAGGCATCCATGAAGCATTAGGAGTACCCTGGGATTATTCCAGGCATCTTTAGGTTATTGGAAAAGCAGGTGCGGGTCACTTTCATAGTTAGCTTGACTACACGAATGAAGCTACATTTCATTCGAGTACATTTTTTTTGCGAGTGAGAAAAGGGTTGTCCTCGGCCACTTTAAGTGGTTATTCGCCACCGCGTGATAACGCGAGGCGCTAGTCGCCTCCAACGCGACTACCCCGGCCGACACCTCGATCCTACTCGCCGACTGCTGCCTGACCTTGTAGCTCTCAAGCACCTTTCTTTGACACTAGACGTTCATTACCTTTCTTTTCGATTGTAGAGACAGTGGCCAGGTGACAACATAAAATGTGAGTCTTCGCTTGGCATCTTGTGGCGAACAACGCTGATCGGTGGCGATAGGGCAGGACGACGACCACGAGGCAGCGGTATTCGAGGGCCACACTCAGCCTTGACAGATTTCCTTGCTGTAAGTATGCATTGGGCTGCATTGTAACTCCAGAATTCGACAATCGTTGTATTGCTCCAGTCCAAGGCTGAGCTGCCAGCCACCCATCAACTCACCTGCACCGATCTTTGACAGTCGTTTTGGCCAGCGACTGACATTTGTTCAAGGCCAACAATATCTCCGCCCAAGAGATTCGCGATTCGTATCGTGATCGAGTGCAACGAGCCGAGCAAGATGCCGCGGCAGCTAGCGACAACGGTGAAGGACCCTCGAATGCCGGTGATGATGTCGAGGAAGATCTGCAGGCAGAGTCCTCTGCAATGGCTGCTGAGCGAACTCGCAAGCGAAAGCGCAACCAGGACGAAGCCATCGCGAAGATAAAGAAGGGCAAGGAAGCCAAGAAGAAAAGCTCCAAGAAAAAGAAGAAGGGCCCCGACAACGAGTCGGACGAAGACTTCATGGACATGTACAAGAAGGCGAAGAAGTTACCTGGTCAGCTGGAGAATTGTGAGCTCTGCGACAAGCGGTTTACAGTCACACCATACAGCCAGGCTGGTCCAGAGGGCGGGCTGCTCTGCACACCATGCGGCAAGGAGCTGAAGAAAGAAGTGAAGGCACAAGAAAAGGCAAAGAAGACACCAGTTGTCCGCAGGGGCCGCAGAAAGCTTGAGAGCAACCGTCTGGACGGGCTCACAGTGCGAGGGCCGAAGTCATTGCAGCAGCTGTGCATCGAGAAGCTTGCGCAGCACTCGGAAGATATCGATGAGCTCGGCGAGATGCCGGAGAAGATCATGAACAGGATCAGCGAGATCTTCTCCAAGAAGCGTGCCATGAACTCTACCACTATGAAGCTGTTCCTTCAACCAGACATGGAGTCGGTAGCGATTCACGAGGCAGCCTTGCTGGAGACGGAGGACTACGACCAGATCTTTGCAGTGTGTCCGACGGTGAAGAAGCTGTCTCTCCGCAACTGCTGCCAGTTCAAGGATAGCAACATCGACTACTTGGTGGAGAAGGCCAAGTCGTTGGCCGAGATCCAGCTCCTGGGTGCCAACCTTGTCTCGGACGACAAGTGGATTGAGCTCTTCATTGCGCGGGGTCCAGATCTGAAAGCGTTAAAGCTCGAGTGGCTAGATGCTGCTTTCGACGATCAGACTGTCGAGGCGCTCTCCACATTCTGCCCCAACATGGAGCGGCTCAAGCTCGAGCGATGCAAGAAGCTCGGAGTCGACAGCATCGATGCGATTGCCCGGCTGCAGAAGCTTGAGCATCTCACATTGCGTATGTACGGACAGGTTCCACGTGAAAGGCTCATTCGCATGATCACGTTGGTCGGTGGTCGCCTGCGTACATTGTGTCTCGAGCACTTTCTTGACGCGGAGAGCGATTCTGCAGACGAAGTGCTCGATGCGATTCACAAGACTTGCCGCCACGTCAGCAAGTTCCGGTTTACTGAGAATAACGAGTGCACCGACGACGGGTACGTCAATCTCTTCACTGGCTGGGTTAATCCTCCGCTTCGCTACATCGATGTCAACAGCCTACGCGACACGGACAACGCCAATCCCGAGGGCCCAGCAGACCAGCCCATCGGACTCGGATCCGGGGGGTTCCAAGCGCTGATGGGGCACTCGGGGTCGCGGATCGAGTATCTCGACGTGTCGTCGTGCCGACACATTTCGCACGCGGCGTTCAGCGACGTGTTCGACGGGACGAAGCAGTACCCGTGGCTGCGGGAGATCAACGTGTCGTTCTGCCCCGTGGTGGACACGCAGATTGTTGCGGGCATGTTCCGCAGCTGTCGGCAGCTGCAGAAGGTGGTGACGTTTGGGTGCTTCCAGGTGGCCGACGTGGTGGTGCCGAGGGGCATTGTGCTTATCGGCGCCCCCAAGGCGCAGGACCAGATGGAGCAGTTTGGCGATACGGTCATGGAGTTCCAGCAGGAGCTGCAGAGGGAGATGGACGAGATGCGGGCGGTGAGGATGATGGCGATGGCGGCTTAGTGGTGCTGGCGGGTGATGGGGTGTCTAGGTGTTTTTCGTGGGAGGACACGGCATTGAGGAAGATGTCATGGGACAGGGATTTGGATGCAGATTTAGGGTTAGACGTCGTTGGGACGGTTGATGGATCTTGATACACTATCGTGCTGTGGTATATATAACGTGTCATGCGTGTGCACCTCTGCTGGGTGTGGTCAACACTCGCTCGCTGTAGGCCACGCTTGCATGTGCTGGTAAAGATGGTCATGTTGGTGCAAAGATGGTCATGGTGCAAAGATGGTCATGCTGAAAAGATGGTCATGCTGAAAAGATGGTCATGCTGAAAAGATGGTCATGGTGAAAAGATGGTCATGTTGGTGCAAAGATGGCCATGGTGCAAAGATGGTCATGGTGAAAAGATGGTCATACTGGTGCAAAGATGCTCTTCTCCACGCTTGCGTGTGCTTGCAAAAAGATGCCCTCTCCACGCTTGCGTGTGCTTGCAAAAAGATGCCCTCTCCACGCGTCTTGCCCTCTCCCTGCGACGGCCCAGGCTCGCGGTCGCGTGCTGTCATGTCGTGGTCTGAATGTGCATCTCTTGAAACGCGCATGCTCTCCTCTTCGCCTCAAACCTTGCTCAGCCACAGCATAAAGGCCAGCTGGACGAGGTAGCTGTAGACGAACAGGAACTGGGTGCGCCTGTTGCGCTGGGCCTTGGCGACGGTGTAGCCGGCGGCGGGCCCAGGGCCGCCGAAGCTGCTCTGGGCAGCCTGGTCCGGCAGCAGCACGTAGCGCAGGCTGCGCAGCAGGAAGAAGGCGTTTGCGCTGAAAAAGTAGGCGAAGACGGCCCAGCTGAGCCAGTACCCCCCCGCGCCGACCGAGGCCAGCAGCTGGCTCAGCAGCAGCGAGACAATGACGTGCACAAACTTGTACCCGCTGTACGCGACCAGGTCCAGCAGCTGGCTCGACGAGGTGATGGCCAGCAGGTAGGTGCCTGTCTTGAGCACGACCACCTCGGCAGCCATGACGGCCACGGCCACGCTCGCCGTGTAGCCCAGCAGCTCCGGGTGGAAGGCGCCGCGCAGCCCCGCGAGCAGCGTCGACAGCAAAATGTACGTGACCAGCGCCATGGTCGGTATGTACATGTCGGGCGAGTTGGGGTCCTCGCGCGGCGGCAGGTAGAGGTTGGCCGCCGCCGCCGCCGCCGACGACGCGTCCGATGCGTGGCGCTGCTGGCGCGACCACGGCTTGTGCCACCAGGGGAACAGGATGATGCGCAGCTTGGCGAGGACGTACGAGTTGGACACGTTGAAGTAGTGCTTCAGCGCGCCGACCGAGACGTACTTTGCAATCTGGAGGGGACGTCAGCACTCGCTACGCTCCACGGCCTCGCCGGGCGGGCACCCACGTTCTGGTCGAGGTACTGCTGGCCCGCGTTGAAGGCCGTCTGCCCCATCTGCAGCCCCAGCTGCGCCGAGGGGTCGCTGACAAAGCCGCCAAACGCCGGGTGCTGGCCGAAGCCGCCGCTCTGCTGCTGCTGCTGCTGCTGCTGCTGCTGGTGCATGCCGCCTCCGCCCGGCGCGCCGTAGCCGTAGCCGCTCGAGGGCTGCGAGGGCGGCTGGGGCGGCGGCGGCGAGCGCAGCTGGGGGACCGTCGAGACGTGCTGGGGGATCGGGTGGTGGACTGCGGGTCGGTCAGCGCGGTCCTGGCATGCGACGGGGGCAGGGCGCCGTGCGTGGTGGTGAGTGCGCGGGCGGCTGCTGCGGATAGCCGGGGCGCTGCATCCTGGGCGGGGGTGCGAGTGCAATGGCGGGGGTGCGAGTGCAATGGCGGGTTCAGAGGAGCGTCGTCGGGGAGCTGCGCCGCGGTCGAGTGGTGTCGATGCGGTCCTGCGCGTCCGACCCGGGTCGGGACCAGCTGGCCACAGCCGCGCCGACCTGCCAGAGGCACCGACACGGCCGTCTCACCCCTCCACGCACACGCGCCACCGACCCGGTCGCCATGCTCGACTCGTTCGAGATCGTCACCACCGCGGGCGTCGTCCTGTGGTCGCGCACACAGGCGTCCGTCGGCGCGCACGTCATCAACAGCCTGATCCGCGACGTCTTCATCGAGGAGCGCACCCTGCCACCGGCCGACCACCGCGGCGCGAAGCCCACGTACAGGAAGGAGGGCTGCACCGTCAAGTGGACGCAGGCAAAGGACGTCGGGCTGCTGTTCGTCGCCGTCTACCAGAGCCTCGTGCACCTGACCTGGGTCGACACGCTGCTCGACAATGTGCGCGCCCTGTTCGTCGGCCTGTACGGCGACCAGCTGCGGACGAAGCTCAGCAGCGTCGTCGACTGCGACACCTTCGGGCCCTACTTTGACCGCCAGGTGCAGGAGCTCGAGGGCCAGACCGGCTCCCGCGCCCCCGGCCGCGACCTGACCCCGCCAGACTCGAGCACCGACGGCGACAGCGCCGACGAGACGGCGGCGCCGCCGCCGCCGCCGCCGCGAGCCCTGTTGGACACGAGCGCCGACTCGACCCCATCACAGACGCCCAACCCGTCGCGGCCGGCCACACCAGCGAGCCGCGTTCTGGCTGCGAGAGCCCGCCCGGGCGGCGCAGGCATGTCGCGGCGCGACAGGAAGAAGGCCTCTGGAAGCCCCGCGCCCGCGTCCTCTGGAGACGAGGCGGCCACAAAGCGCAAGGGCAAGAGCGCCAAGAAGAACAGGACGTGGGGCGAGCTGGGCGCAGAAGAGGACGACGGCGACGTGGTGCTCGACTACTCGCAGTCGGACCTGCGCGACGGCGGCCCCGAGCCCGAGCAGCTCGACGAGATCCACCAGGACACGTGGGGCCGCAGGACAAACAGGGGCGAGTTTGTGCTCAAGGACCTGGACGAGGAAATGGACGCCATCATCCAGGAGCAGCACGCGAACACGGACAGGGCCGCAGCCACAGCAGCCGCCGGCGGCATCGTCGGCTCCAGTCTGGGCGTAATCGGCGGCTACTTCAGAAGCGTCGTCGGCGGCAAGACGCTCACCAAAGAGGATCTCGCCAAGTCCCTCAAGAGCATGGAGGAGCACCTCCTCCGCAAGAACGTCGCGCGCGAGGCCGCCGTGCGCCTGTGCGAGTCGGTCGAGCGCGACCTCGTCGGCATGAAGACGCCCAGCTTCACCAGTGCGTTTCCCCCTCCCTCGTCTCCCATCCACCCCACGCACACACACATATATGTACATATACATGCATACACATGCATACACATGCATACACATATATGCACATACACATGCACACACACACACACCACACACACATACATACACATACACACACATACACACACACACACCACACACACACACACACACCACACACACACACACACACACACACACACACACACACACACACACACACACACATGTGTATAAACACAGTACTAACAGCCTGCAGCCATCGAATCCACGCTGCGCACCTCAATGGAGAAGGCGCTGACCCGCATCCTCACCCCGACGTCGTCGCTCGACCTGCTGCGCGAAATCGCCGCCGTCAACGCCGCCCGCCCGCGCCCCTACGTGCTCTCCATTGTCGGCGTCAACGGCGTCGGCAAATCCACAAACCTGTCCAAAATCGCCTTCTTCCTGCTGCAGAACCGCCACCGCGTCCTCATCGCCGCCGCAGACACGTTCCGCTCTGGCGCCGTCGAGCAGCTGCGCGTCCACGTGCGCAACCTGGCCGAGCTCTCGCGCCGCGAGGGCGGCCACGTCGAGCTGTTTGAAAAAGGCTACGGCAAGGACGCGGCCAACATCGCCGCCGACGCCGTGCTGCACGCGCAGAAGCACGGCTTCGGCGTCGTCCTGGTCGACACGGCCGGCCGCCGCCACAACGACGCACGCCTCATGTCCTCGCTGGCCAAGTTCGCCAAGCTCGCGGACCCGGACAAGATCCTCATGGTCGCCGAGGCCCTCGTGGGTTCCGACTCGGTCGCGCAGGCCCGCAACTTCAACGCCAGCTTCGGCCCGGGACGCCAGCTTGACGGCTTCATCATCTCCAAGACCGACACCGTCGGCGACATGGTCGGCACCCTCGTCAGCATGGTCCACGCCACGGCTATTCCCGTCGTGTTTCTGGGCACCGGTCAGCACTACAGTGACCTGCGGAGCTTGAACGTGGGTGTCATTACGAGGCTGCTCATGTCCTAGTCTGAAACATCTCGACACTGTAATGTTGTATTCCAAATGCAGTGTGAGAAACATCTCGACATTGTAATATTGTATTCCAAATGCAGTGTGAGAAATATCTCGACACTGTAACATTGTACTCTAAATGCAGTGTGAGAAACATCTCGACATTGTAATATTGTATTCCAAATGCAGTGTGAGAAATATCTCGACACTGTAACATTGTACTCTAAATGCAGTGTGAGAAACATCTCGACATTGTAATATTGTATTCCAAATGCAGTGTGAGAAATATCTCGACACTGTAACATTGTACTCTAAATGCAGTGTGAGAAACATCTCGACACTGTAATGTTGTACTCTAAATGCAGTGTAGAGATATCTCGACAAATATCTGAATAAAGACGAATAAATATGAATAAATATGAACAAATAACGTACCCCACGGGCGAACGACTCAACGGGCGAGCGACTCACTTTTGCCAAGCCCCCACCAAACCACCCTTCCTACACCAATGCCTTCTCAACAACACCACTTAGACGCGTCAAAAGAACGTCAGATACAGCTTGCGCTCCAGGCTCTCAAACAAGACGCGAATCTCTCTGAGCGGCGCGCTGCAGCTATCTACAAGGTTCCTCAAGCTACACTAAACAAACGACGCGCTGGACGACCTTCACGCGCTGATTCTGCACCCAACTCACGGAACCTGGACAATAATGAGGAGCGGGTGATTGTTGATCACATCCTTCAGCTAGCTGCGCGAGGATTTCCCCCTCGGCTTGCAGCTGTGGCTGATATGGCCAATTCTTTGCGCGCTGAGCGCAATCTGGGCTATGTTGGCGTAAACTGGCCCAGTACGTTCGTTAAGCGTCAACCAGAGCTTAAAGTGAGGTTTAATCGCAAGTACGACTACAAGCGAGCCCTCTGTGAGGATCTGGAGATCATACAGGGCTGGTTCCAGCTTGTAGAGAATACTAAAGCCAAGTATGGCATCCTGGATGAAGACACGTACAACTTTGACGAGACAGGCTTTATGATAGGCCAGATATCCACAGGAGCAGTCGTTACAGGCTCAGAGCGTCGTGGACGGCCAAAGTCTATTCAACAGGGCAACCGGGAGTGGACAACAGTCATCCAGGGCATTAATGGGGCAGGCTGGGCCATACCACCCTTTATTATCTTCAAGGCGCGACATCACCTCTCTGCCTGGTACAAAGAGGAGGGTCTGCCCCAAGACTGGGTTATTGCAGTCTCTGAGAACGGCTGGACTACCAACAAGCTCAGTCTGGAGTGGTTGAAGCACTTTAACGCGCATACAAAGGAGCGTACTGTTGGGACCTACCGTCTGCTGGTTATTGACGGTCATGAGAGCCATAACTCGCTTGAATTCCAGCAATACTGCAGGAATAACAAGATTATCACCTTGTGTATGCCTCCACACTCATCGCACCTTCTACAGCCGCTTGATGTAGGCTGTTTTGCCCCTTTGAAGCAGGCGTATGGGCGCCAAGCTGACAACCTCATGCGCAGCCAGATTAACCACATTACAAAGACTGAGTTCCTGCCATGCTTCATACGCGCCTACAACGCTGCAATTACTACTAGCAACATCCAGGGAGGGTTCCGAGGCGCTGGACTAGTCCCGTTTAACCCAGAACGGGTTATAAGCAGCCTTGATGTGAAGCTGCGCACTCCATCACCACAACTCCCTGTCAACGAAGAGCCCTGGCAGTCGCAAACCCCAAGCAATACCCTAGAATTTAGGTCGCAATCTACTCTAATTCGAGACAAGTTCCAGAAATACCAGGGTAGCTCACCAAATTCTACAACAAGCGCGCTTGAGCATTACATCAAGGGCGCAGCAATAGTCACGCACAAGCTTGTGCTTGCAGAGAAACGGATTGCTGAGCTTGAAACAGCTAACAAGGCCGCTGCACGCCGGAAATCGCACAAGAGAAAGCGAGTCCAGGCAGAAGGGACCCTAACAGTTGAGGATGGCCTGCGATTAACAACTCTAAAGGAGTTTGGGGCGCGTAGTGATGGGAAGAAGGCAAAGAAGCGAGTGCGCGCTGATGGGGCTGAGCCGACCCAAAGGCGCTGCGGACGGTGCAACGAGACTGGACATAACGCGCGAACGTGCAAGAATGATGTAGAAGTAGTTTCTGAGTAATATTACAGGTTGTTCTACCCTGCGCAGCGCCGAAGTGGGCTGATAGAGGCCATAATGGGGTGAGGTTTGGTGTGGGCTTGGCAAAAGTGAGTCGCTCGCCCGTTGAGTCGTTCGCCCGTGGGGTACGTTATGAGTAAATATGAATAAATATGACCATACACGAACAAATATCTGAACGAATGAACAAATGTAACGCAAGGTGCGTCCCCAACTGAAAAGACACTATGTCTCGAGAAAGGTTGGTGGTTCGGTCCTTCGGCACCTCTAGCGCGAGAATTTATAGAGCTGTCATTCACACCCGGTGTTGATGAACGATTTCTTCTCTACACTAGCAGGCTCCGAGGAGGATCTCTTAAATGCTGGTCGTGCTGTTAAGCGTTTCGCCGACGCCGTCGAACGGCCCTCCAGTGATAATCCCCTGTCTACTCGCGATTTGGACAATTTCTCTAAGCATCGGAGGCATTGGGTGGAAGAGCGGCTAACGAAAACTATGTTCCTAGACTTGAAAGGTCACTTGAACGTAGTAGTGAGCTCGCCGAAAGCCCCGAAGAGCGGAGGAGGGGAGCCCTGCAGCGAGACCTGACCCAGCGGGACCTGCCACCTAAGCTTGGCCTGCATTAGCGGTAACCTGGTGTAATCAATAAAGCGCTATGCCTGGTCTGCAATGGTTTCGAAATAGACGTGGCGCATGCTGACAGCTTTCTAAGAGCATCTTCTACTGTATGCAGAGAACCGTGTCCCATGTCCTTTTATGCGCTAACTAAGAGATGCTTACTACGCGCCTGAAAATGCTTGCTTAGACCCTGAGCGATGCTATTCGGACCCTGATACAGTGTTGCCTTCCTGATGTTGATGAGCACCTGCGTCAAGCAGCGTCTTGACTACCTGCTCGTGGCCTCCCCATAAAGCTGCCTGCAGTGCGTTGCCGTAGTATCCACCCTGCGCGTTGACCTCGGCGCCCTTGTCGAGCAGCGTCTTGACTGTCTGCTCGTGGCCTC